>NC_044324.1:106088699-106351859 GCF_007399415.2 Gopherus evgoodei
TGTTATTTAAAGTACAAATTCTAATTATTACTCTGTTTTGTATATAAATAACATTAGGATGTGTTTGGAATTTGTGTCAAAAAGTTCATATTCTCTTGGGTTTTATGTAAATGATGAGATTTTCCCCAAATAGCTAAATAAGATAAAAGTACATTTCAGACTTCATTGTTCTGCCTTGTTCCATCAATTGCACCTTCAGTGCATTTTCCATCCCATTGCTTCATTCAGGGTCAACACTAATTTTAAACAATAAAGTTTACATGCAGGTGTGAGTGTAGGGAGTGGGAGGCAAATCCTTACGAACAACGGCAGTTGTTTCTTTCTGGTTGTTGTTGTGCATTTCTTTGGTTATTGTCATTGGAAGCAAAGGATGCTCAGCCCAGCTAAAAAACTTCTGTTTGCTAACTGGCTGAAAGTTGGCCATGACAATTTGAGTCACCAGTGTTTTTGTTGGCCAGTGGTGAACCGGTAAGCAAAATGCTCAGGGAAGTGCTGGCCACATGGGGATTTGGGGGGAGAAAGGACAGGAAGGGGGAGTCATTTAGAAATTTGGATTTCAGGGTAGATAGAAGAGGGTTATTTTAAATTTAACCCTCAAAATGTAGGACCTGATTCACCTCTCACACACTCCATTGACTTCAGTGAAGTCATTCCTGATTTATAAATCTGCAGGGAAGAGGAGACTCAGCACCTCAGACACCATATATAAGTTTTGTAACTAAAAGTACATTTTGAGATCCAGACCCCTCAAAAAATCTTTCTATCTAACCCTCTGGCTATGCTCCATTACAGTACTAAAATCTATTTCTTTAGTCCACATGCAGCACTGGAGTAACTTTACATTAATGGTTAGATGTTTAAGAACCAAAACTGATGTATAAATAATACATAAGTCCACTTAAAACAATATTAAAGCTCAGTGTTATAATTAGTATTTTTAATAAAAAAATTTTATGATTAATGACCATTTCAAATGGTGGTGTTTGGGGGATTAGGTGATTAATATATTAGCTGTTTGCATGTGAGAACACAGGCTAAAAGCCTGGGCTAGGTAAGTTTGCCCTTCTGGGGCAGCCACAGACGTAGTAGTCCTGGCCATGAGGCTCTATTGAAGCAGGGGGCTTCAAATCAGATGTGGAGGCTCAAGACTTCAACTCAGATTGCTCCATACCTCCAGCAGATTCCTCAAGATCCAAACACTCTCAGCACATCCATGGGTTTCATGAACTAACGCCCTGATTAGCCTGTAGCTCCCCCCACCCCTGGAAAGAACAATTCAGTGAAAGTTTTACTACAGGAATAACTGTACTTTTATCCCCCCCGCAAGACATCCTCCTTCAGTTTTCCCTGGAAGAGGGCAATCAAAGTGAGCAGGAGTATTACTGACTAGAATCCCCCTTCCTCAAGCAAAAAAAAAATCTCTGTTGGCTCCTAAGGGAAGAGAAAGAATGCTCGCTGCCTCCTGCTGTGGTTGACTGCTTTTTCCTAAGAGGCAGGGAAGTAAGGAGACAGCCTAATGGGGGAGCCTTTCCCCTGGCAGTCTGAAAATCATGTGAGATCCAAAGCTTTTCAGGTCACAAAGAGGCTGCCTGCAGCAGAGGCCAAAAGCTGTGTTTCTTGTGATTAAATGATGAGAGATGGCAACACTGAGGTGCATTGGAAGAGATTCTTTATGAGTAATAGATTCACTTCACCTGGCCTGCACTATGTCTGACTGGGTCTTATGCTATCCGTTTCGTATTTTCATAGAATATCAGGGTTGGAAGGGACCTCAGGAGGTCATCTAGTCCAACCCCCTGCTCAAAGCAGGACCAATCCCCAACTAAATCATCCCAGCCAGGGCTTTATCAAGCCTGACCTTAAAAACATCTAAGGAAGGAGATTCCACCACCTCCCTAGGTAACCCATTCCAGTGCTTCACCACCCTCCTAGTGAAAAAGTTTTTCCTAATATCCAACCTAAATCTCCCCCACTGCAACTTGAGACCATTACTCCTTGTTCTGTCATTGGGTACCACTGAGAACAGTCTAGATCCATCCTCTTTGGAACAACCCCCTTCAGGTAATTGAAAGCAGCTATCAAATCCCCTCTCATTCTTCTCTTCTGCAGACTAAATAATCCCAGTTCCTTCAGCATCTCCTCATAAGTCATGTGATCCAGCCCCCTACTCATTCTTGTTGCCCTCTGCTGGACTCTTTTCAATTTTTCCACATCCTTCTTGCAGTGTGAGGCCCAAAACTGGACACAGTACTCCAGATGAGGCCTCACTAATGCTGAATAGAGGGGAATGATCAGACCTTCGATCTGCTGGCAATGCTCCTACTTATACAGCCCAAAATACTGTTAGCCTTTTTGGCAACAAGGGCATGCTGTTGACTCATATCCAGCTTCTCATCTACTGTAACCCCTGGGTCCTTTTCTGCAGAATTGCTGACTAGCCACTCGGTCCCTAGTCTGTAGCAGTTATAGGATTCTTCCATTCTAAGTGCAGGACTCTGCACTTGTCCTTGTTGAACCTCATCAGATTTCTTTTGGCCCAATCCTCTAATTTGTCTAGGTCCCTCTGTATCCTATCCCTACCCTAACAGCATATCTACCACTCCTCTCAGTTTGGTATCATCTGCAAACTTGCTGAGGGTGCAATCCACTCCATCCTCCAGATCATTAATGAACATATTGAATAAAACCAGCACAAGACCGACTCTTGGGGCACTCCGCTTGATACTGGCTGCCAACTAGACATGGAGCCTTTGATCACTACCCATTGAACCCGATGATCTAGCCAGCTTTCTGTCCACCTTGTAGTCCATTCATTCAGCCCATACTTCTTTAACTTGCTGGCAAGAATACTGTGGGAGACCGAATTAGAAGTTTTGCTAAAGTCAAGGAATAACACACCCACTGATTTCCCCTCATCCACAGAGCCAGTTATCTCCTCATAGAAGGCAATTAGGTTAGTCAGGCATGATTTGCCCTTGATGAATCCATGCTGACTGTTCCTGATCACTTTCCTCTCCTCAAAGTGCTTCAAAATTGATCCTCCATGATTTTTCCCAGGGACTGAGGTGAGGCTGAGTGGCCTGTAGTTCCTGGATCTTCCTCCTTCCCTTTTTCAAAGATGGGCACTACATTAGCCTTTTTCCAGTCATCCGGGACTTCTCCAGATCACCATGAGTTTTCAGAGATAATGGCCAATGCCTCTAAAATCACATCCGCCAACTCCTTTAGCACCCTCGGATGCAGTGCATCTGGCCCCATGGACTTGTGCTTGTCCAGTTTTTCTAAATAATCCTGAACCACTTCTTTCTCCACAGAGGGCTGGTCACCTCCTCCCCATACTGTGCTGCCCAGTGCAGTGGTCTAGGAGCTGACCTTGTTTGTGAAGACAGAGGCAAAAAAAAAATTGAGTACTTCAGCTTTTTCCAATCCTCTGTCACTAGTTTGCCTCCCCCATTCAGTAAGGGGTCCATACTTTCCCTGACGACCTTCTTGTTGCTAACATACCTGTAGAAACCTTTCTTGTTACTCTTAACATCCCTTGCTAGCTGCAACTCCAAGTGTGATATGGCCTTCCTGATTTCACTCCTGCATACCTAAGCAATATTTTTATACTCCTCCCTGGTCATTTGTCCAAGGTTCCACTTCTTGTAATCTTCTTTTTTGTGTTTAAGATCAGCAAGGATTTCACTGTTAAGCCAAGCTGGTCATCTGCCATATTTACTATTCTTTCTACACAACGGGATGGCTTGTTCCCACAACCTCATTTGGGATTCTTTAAAATACAGCCAGCTCTCCTGGACTCCTTTCCCCCTCATGTTATTAACTCAGGGAATCCTGCCCATCAGTTCCCTGAGGGAGTCAAAGTCTGCTTTTCTGAAGTCCAGGGTCCATATTCTGCTGCTCTCTTTTCTTCCTTGTGTCAGAATCCTGAATTCAACCATCTCATGGTCACTACCTCCCAGGTTCCCATTCACTTTTGCTTCTTGTACTAATTCTTCCCTATTTGTGAGCAGCAGGTCAAGAAGAGCCTCTAGTTCGTTCCTCCAACACTTGCACTAGGAAATTGTCCCCTACACTTCCAAAAACTTCCTGGATTGTCTGTGCACTGCTGTATTGCTCTCCCAGCAGATACTGGGGTGATTGAAGTCCCTCAGGAGCACCAGGGCCTGTGATCTAGTACCTTCTGTTAGTTGCCTGAAGAAAGCCTCGTCCACCTCATCCCCCTGCTCTGGTGGTCTATAGCAGACTTCCACCATGACATCACCCTTGTTGCTCACACTTCTAAATTTAATCCAGAGACTCAGGTTTTTCTGCAGTTTCATACTGGAGCTCTGAGCAGTCATACAGCTCTCTTGCATACAATGCAACTCCCCCACCTTTTTCATTAGGACCAAGTGTATATTTTGGAATGAGGGGGGAAGTAGACTTTAAAATAAGTCAATTTAAAGCTCAGGCTTTTGCTGAGGTTCTCCACTCTTCATTTTATTGAAAATATCACTGTGTGAGAGATTTCTCCCTCTAAGAACATATGTCCTTCCTGCTTGTTCAGACTCAGATCATAATCTCAATTGTTTGATGTCATAATGTGTAGCTATGGGAATAGGTACATGACTTTAAAAAAAACTGAAGAAAATAATTATTACTGATCCAGTGTTAAATTGGGAGAAGGTGCCTTGTGGGGTTATTCTGTGTCCAGTAATTTCATGAATTACTTGGAAGAGAGCACATTAATTGGATGTACAGATGTGCAGCTGGAAAGGATTGTAAACACTCTGGAGGATGGGAATAAACTCCAGCACAACTTTCATAAACTGAAGAAAGAACATCCAACTGACTTTATGTTCAAATTGTTACCTTAGGCTATTCAGTGAATACTTATGAACACATTTACAGAAATCAGGACAGAACCGAGAATGATTCAGCAACAGACAAATGGGCTAAACTGACGAGATAATTTGTTCTCGATAAATAATTGGACTAGCTCTGTAAACACCACAAAAAAACTGAAGTGTTTTCAGAACTGGATATTCAATTCCCGAATTCACGTGAAGGTGATGTAGATTTAGTGCTGTTATATTATGTGGTTATTTTAACAGAGTATATGAGAAAGTAATATTTACAGGTTAACTTGGCCCACATAGTGTTGCCAGTGTCTTGTTCTTGTTACTCTTAGATAGTACTACTAATACTGAATATTTATATGGAGTTCTATATTTTCAAAGCACTGTTTGACATTAAACTAATCCTCATACCACAACCCAATGGTTTTCTTTTATGACCTAAAAGCAGCTTCTCCTGTCTATGGCCATATTTTTCCATTTTAGTGAACAGGCACTTTTCTTAGAATCTTCTTAATTATGAATACTGGCAAAATTGCAAGAATCACACTTGGATGCTGCCATGATTAGTTATGCAAGATTTACTCCATGTGACTTTAATGCAAGTCACACACAAAGAGATAGCTTAGCTAAAGACATTTTTGCATAGTCTGTGCATGATTCTTGTATATATGATTCTTGCACTTTTTCTAGTATAGGTAGATAGAGGAGACCCAGTAGATTGCATGCCCCATCTCCCCGCCTCTGCATGATTGTCCTGCACAGTATATTCTTAACAGTGCTTTGTCTAGTTCAGTTTTAAATGATTGAATGGAACTACTAGTATATTCTTTGGGAGATCAGTCCACACTGCAACAGGCCTCACATTTATGAACATTATTCTGCTGAGTTTCATCCCACATCCCATTATAACATCCTTAATTTCTTTCCCTCCATGATGACTGGTAGCTTTCAGATATTCATAAACAATCCCAGCCCTCTAAATTGTTGTAGTTTGCCTAAATTAACCATAATCAGCACTTCTAATCAATAGTGTACAGTCTGCAGGAAAGAGCACAGGAGGGCCTGAGTTCTCATTCTGAATCAGCCACTGGTTCATTGTGTGGTTCTGGGCAAGTCACTTTACCTCCCTCTCTTTCTTAGGTTCCTAATCCGTAGAATGGGGATAAAAATACCCACATACTTCAGAGGGGTGTTATGTAGCTAGTGAACAGGAGCAGCAAGGGAGTTCCCCAAGTGAAGGAGAAGCAACTACATGACCATAGGAGTGAGCATGTTGCCTGTTGTGTGCTTGCTTCATTGCCATGTGTCTGCCTGATAGAAGTTTATAGTGTGGTTTCACTGGAGGGCTGTGAGCTGAATCTTGCGGCCTGCTAGACAAGGCTGAGAACTTCCTAATGAGAATCTGGTCTGCCATACTTGGACCCCTAATTCCTTTAGGATCCATTGACAAGCGGGTGGGGGTTAATTCAGAGAGAACACAGTTTTAAAAAGCTAATGCATGAGCTACCAGAGGAGCTAGCAAACAAGGGCATTTTACATAAGGTGACTAGACAGCAAATGTGAAAAATTGGGATGGGGGTGGGGGATAATAGGAGCCTATATAAGAAAAAGACCCAAAAATCAGGACATCTAGTCACTCTAATTTTACAAAGGAGTTTAGAGACAGAGCATGAAAACCAGATACACCTAATAAGCACTCTCTAAACTTAAGCCAATACCACCCTCCCCCACAAAAAGCACCCTCCCATACACAAAGAAAACCGATATACGAGTAAAAATAATGCAGACAGAAGTCCAGCAGCAGAGTGAGGGCTATCCAGTTTATTGCACTGAATGCAGCATGTAGGATTACCTGCTTTGTGGGCAACTGGTGTATATGTGAATTCAGAGCAAGCAACTCATGGCCCTTAGAGACTGAGTAGGGGCTCTTGATATCAGAGTGGCTGAACTGGAGGAGCTAAGGGAGACAGAGAGGTAGATAGAGATGACTTTCTGGGACACAGTGGAATGGTCCTACTCCCAGTCTGACAGCCTCTGTGCTGTGGAGGAGGAGGAAAGTCTCAGGGAAGGAAAACATTAAGCTGGAGTGGAAGGAAACTCTCATATACTTGGGGCACTGCTTCCAGATGATGTCATGGTGTCGTCTCGCACTGAAGATGCCGTTCTGGGGAAGGGGAGCCCTGTTATTAGAAAGACACGGGTAATAATAATGGGGGATTTGATTATTAGACGGAGATAGTTGGGTTTGTTATGACTAGGAGAGCCACATGGATATGAAGATTGCAGACCTCTTGAGACATCTAGACAGACTTACGTGCAGTGGTGGGGAGGAGCTGGTTGTAATGGTATATATAGGTACCAATGACATAGGGAAAGGTAGAAAAGAAGTTCTGGAGGCCAAAATTTAAGTTTCTAGGGAAGAGATTACAGTCCAGGACCTCCATGATATTATTCTCTGAAATGCTTCCAGTTTAACATGCAGGGCCAGTTTTAGATAGACATCACTACAAGGTCTCAATGCCTGGATGAGATCATGGGGTTGGGAGGAGGGACTTAGGTTTATTAGGAACTGGGAAACCTTTTGGGAAGGAAGCAACCTATACAAGAAGAATGGGCTCCACCTAAATCACAACAGAACCAAGCTTCTGGCATGTAAAAATTTTTTGCTAAACAATCAGTGTGGCCAGTGAATGATTGAGGTGCTTAATGACACTCCAGGAAGACAAAGCTATTACAGAGAAGCTAAATGAATTCTTTGCATTGGTCTTCACTGTAGAGGATGGGAGGGAGATTGTCACACCTGAGCCACTGATTTTAGGTGACAAATCTGAGGGACTGTCCCAAACTAAGGTGTCAGTAGAGGAAGTTTTAGAACCAACTGATAAATTAAACAGTAATAAGTAATTAGGACCAGACAGTATTCACCCAAAACTTCTGAGGGAACTCATATGAAATTGCAGAACTACTAACTGTGGTATATAACCTATCACTTAAATCAGCCGCTGCACCAGATGACTAGAGGATAGCTAATGTAATGCTAATTTTTAAAGAGGCTTCAGAGGCAATTCTGGCATTACAGGCTTTACAACTGTACTAGGAAAATTAGTGGAAATAAAGAACAAAATTATCAAACACATGGATGAACTAGGTATGTTAGAGAAGAGTCAACACTTCTTATTTAAAGGGACATCATGCCTCACCAATCTATTTGAATTCTTTCAGGGCGGGGGTCAAACAAACGTGGACAAAGATGATCCAGTGGATATAGTGTACTTGGACTTTCTGAAAGCTTTAGATAAGGTCTCACACCAAAGGCTCTTATGCAAAGTAAGCAGTCATGGGATAAGAAGGTCAGAAACTGGTTAAAAGGTAGGAAACAAAAGATTGAAAAGTAACCATTTATTCCTAAATGGAGAGAGATAAATAGCAGGGTCCCCCAAGGATCTGTAGTGGGACCTGGACAGTTCAAAATATTCATAGATGATTTGGAAAAGGGGGTAAACTGATGTGGCAAAGTTTGCAGATGATACAAAATTACTCAATATGGTTAAGTCCAAAGTTGACAGCTAAGAGTTACAAAGGAATCTCACAAAACTTGGTGGACAAGGCAACAAAAATAACAAATGAAAGTCAATGTTGATAAATGCAAACTAATACATATTGGAAAACATAATCCCAACTATCCATACAAAATGAGTGTGTCTAAACTAGCTGTTGCACTCAAGAAGAGATCTTGGGGTCATTGTGGATAGTTCTCTGAAAACATCTGCTCACCGTACAGTGACAGTCAAAATAGCTAACAGAATGTTAGGAATCATTAGGAAAGGGATAGATAATACAACAGAAAATATAATGCCACTATCTAAATCCATGGTATGTCCACCCCTTGAATATTGCATGCAGTTGTGGTTGCCCCGTCTCAAAAAAGATACATTAGAATTGGAAAAGGTACAGAGAAGGGCAACAAAAAAGATTAGCAGTATGGATCAGCTTCCATATGAAGTGAGATTAAAAAAACTGGGGGACTGTTCATCTTAGAAGGGTCATCCAGTAAAATTAATAGGCAGCAGGTTTAAAACAAACATAAGGAAGTACTTCTTCACACAATGCACAGTTAATCTTTGGAACTCATTGCCAGGGGAAGTTGTGAATGCCCAAAGTATAATTGGGCTTAAAAGGAATTAGATAAATTCATGGAAGATAGGTCCATCAATGGCTAGGGATGCAATCCCAGGCTCTGGGTGTCCCTAAACCTCTGATTGCCAGAACATGGGATAGGAAGACAGGGGATGAATCACTTGATAAAATTGCCCTATTCTGTTCATTCCCTGTGAAGCATCTGGCATTGGTCAATGTCTGAAGACAGGATACTGAGCTAGATGGAACACTGGTTTGGCCCAGTATGGCTATTCTTATGTTCTCATGATTCATTAGTTAAAGTCTATACTGTTCTTTAAACACAAAGTACAATATAAATACAAAGTATTGATCTTTCTTCATTTAACAATCCCTTTTGCCTCTCTTACCTAAATTCCCTCTATTTTAATGCCAGCTTTCTGATATTGAGGTGCCTAGAACTAAATCGGATATTGTAGCTGCAGTCTTACTAGACCCAGAAAGAGAAGGACCATGTTGTCTTATTTCTTTGTATACAACCCAGATCATATTGGCTTTCATTTTTACAAACCCATTAACATTTCTAATGAAGCTATCACCTTAATTTTTACTCATACTCCCTGTATCTCTCAGAGTTACTTACTCCTCTGTCCCCCTCTTGATTTTTTCTATTGGTTCACCTGATAAACTGTATACTGGATAATCACAGCACTGAACTTAGCATAAAAGTACAACTACTACCACTTGCTATATGGTTAATTAAGTCTAAGGCCTGGTCTACACTGCGGGTGGGGAGGAGAATGGATATAAGATACGCAACTTCAGCTATGAGAATAGTGTAGCTGAAGTCGACATATCTTACATTGACTTAGATTGACTTACTTCGCATCCTCGTGGTGTGGGATTGACGGCCGATGCTCCCTCATCAACTCCGCTTCTGCCTCTCGCCTTGGAGGAGTTCTGGAGTCAACAGGGAGCACGTTCAGGGATCAATGTATCGCATCTAGATGAGATGCGATACATCAATCCCCGAGAGATCGATGACTACCCACTGATCACGCGGGTAGTGTAGACATACCCTCATGTAGGCTATGGAGGAGTAAGAGCTCTGTATTCTCTTTGGCTTAGATACTTCACTTGTGACTTAATTAAGCTAAACAAGGAAAATCTGCCCAAATGAAGAAAGACAGAATGCTTTGTTTCCTAATAGATTTTATACAAACTTAGCTTCCGTGGTGAATGTTGCTCGTTTCTCTGCTGCCTGCTCAAAACAAAGACGGCACAAGCGGTATGAACAATGTCCTCAGCTTTGAACTCATTGGCTTAACCTCAGTGCACCAAAAAAGGAGAATCACATATTTGGAATGCAAATATTATTGTGAAATAGGAAAAAAGACTAACGGGAAAAAATACAGGCTATGCATGGCTGCTTTTAATGGAAACGGTATGATGTCGGTTCTCCTTCTCCTCATGGTTTGCAGTCAGTGCTCCCTGGAGAAAAAAGTCTGAAGTTGTAATGAAAAGGGATCATTTCAGAATGCGTAACATTCAAGTTCCCTTGCCTTTTATGTTCTAGAAAGGGAAAATGTTTTCACTGTATGTGGGTTTTTGATATATGGCTTTGAAAAGACGACTCAATCCTTCCATGAAAAGGTTGAATATTCTGCTCTTTGTTGAGCAAAGGGACTTTTCATTCCTGAATTACATTGAAATTCCACTCCCTAGTTATGAATAACTTGTAGCAGCTTTCTGGGAGGCTTAAATATGTAGCATTTACAAAATATCAGCCTACAATAAACACTGTATTGCAAAACCAGCAACATTTGGAGGATCGGGGCAGGGATCTTTTTTTTTCCAAGGAGAGTGTGGTGTATTTTTATGGCAGTAAAAAGGTTTATTTATGTAAAAAAAGGTAGTCTGAGCAATGCTTTTCAGACTGGAAGAATAGCCAGAGATGCATTCAAAAGGCTGAGAAAGATAGTTCACATGACATTGCTGCTATTCATTTTAGCAATCAAACCTTAGCTCAGATAGTTCATAGCAGTTGTCATAACATTTCTTCCCAGATCCGGACCTTAGCGTCCAAAATATGGCTGTTAGCATGAAAACCTCCAACCTTAGTTACCAGCTTGGACCTGGTAATTGTTGCCACCAGCCAGGAATTATACAGTGCCTAGCTCACTGTGGTCTCCCCAAAACCTTCCCTGGGGGACCCCAAGACTCAGATTCCTTGAGTCTCACAACAAAGGGGAATAAACCATTTCCCTTCCCCCTCCTCCCCTCCAGGTGTTCCCTCCCTGGGTTCCTGGAGAGATATACAGAAGCAAGCTCCGTGAATCTAAACAAAGGGATTCCACCCTCCCTGCTTCAAGTCCTTGAAACACAAGCACCGAGAGATCTAACCTCTCCCCCCTCTCACCCAGAGGGTATGCAAAGTCAGGTATAGTAAATCTAATACAAAGAGATTTTTCCCCCGACTTCTTCCTCCCACCAATCCCCTGGTGAGCTGCAGACTCAATTCCCTGGAGTCCCCACTAAAGAAAAACTCCAACAGGTCTTAAAAAGAAAGCTTTATATAAGAAGAATGAAAAAAGGACATAAAATGGTCTCTGTATCAAGGTGCCAATATACAGGGTCAATTGCTTAAAGGAAAAAAATGAACAAACAGCCTTATCCAAAAAGAATACAATTTAACACATTCCAGCAACTACACACATGTAAATATAAAAGAAAACAATATAAACCTATTGTCTTACTATCCTTGTACTTACAATTTGGAAACAGAAGATTAGAAAGCCTGGAGATAGAAAAATCACTCTCAGAGACGAGAAAAGGAACAGACCAAGAACAAAGGACTCACACCCAAAACTTCCCTCCACCCAGATTTGAAAAAGTCTTGTTTCCTGATTGGTCCTCTGGTCAGGTGTTTCAGGTTACTGTTGTTACCCCTTTACAGGTAAAAGAACATTAACCCTTAGCTATCTGTTTATGACAGCAGTGGATTGCTCTTTGGTTAAACTCTCTAGTTAGAAACACTGTTCAGTCACATAGTGTCTGTACAGCCTTCACCAGTTACCCCTCCTGAGTTGTTAATGAGATTTTTAATTGACTAATATAAAGAAACAGAATTTATAAAGAAAAATAAAGATAAAACTAATATTGGATCTCAGATAAATAATAAAGAGTTATATGACAGAATATAAATATTCATGAAAATTGGGCAAATACTGACAGAATTGTTACAATCTACTCCTTTCCCTCCTCCCAGTCCAGCTTTTTTCTGGCTGCAAGTCAGGTGGCTTCCTCCTCCATGCTGCTTAGGCACCAGCAGAGATCATGGAGAGCATAGTAGAGACAAGGTCTCTTCTGTCCGTTCCAGTGCCCAGCATCACCCTGACCCAGAATAGCCAAGAGAAGCAATTACAGGGAAAGTCCAATTTCACCTCTGTGTCTCTGGGGTGAAGCATGTTCAGTTGCTCTGTGGGGGTGGTATATGCATAATCCTGTCACGTGTATGAGTGCTGAGGGAATGGAGCATGCTCCAGTCAGCACTACTAGCTATGACTGGCTCAAGCATGCTCAGTGAAAATGGAATCGTTGGTGATTTTAGCTGCTACATTTTTCTTAAAAGTCTCTACTGAGCATATGTAAAGTGGTATTTTTCAAAGTCTTATAACTTGGCATTTGGGTAAATTTTCAAAGGAACAGCAAAAAGCACATACTTGACACTCCCCTGCCAAATTTCAAGTCCCTGCTCCAAAGCATGGGCGCATTACAGTTTTTCAAACAAAAGGTCACCAGAATTTTTTTAAATGGCAAAGCAACATATTTCCCCCAAATTTCACTCTCAGATGTGGCAAACAATTTTGACTGATATTTCTAAAAATTTCAGACTGAGGCAGGCATCCAGCATGGAAAATGTCAGCCCATCATGAACAGAATTATTTCAGCGGAATTATGAACAACTGAAAGCAGAGTTAACTGTCACAGAGCTACTTCATCTGCATACGCTGTTTACCTAGAACTCCAGATGGATATAATGACCTGGAAGAGAACAAAATCTTTACTGATAAAGTCTGTAGATGAGACAGAGATTGAGGGTGTAGTAAATAATGAAGAGGATAGATCACTGATACAGAGCCATCTGGATCTCTTGGTTAGCTGAGTACGAGCAAACAATATGCATTTCAATATGGCCAAATGTAAGGTTATACATCTAGGAAAAAAAGAATGCAGGCCATACTTACAGGGTGGGCAACTCTGTGGTGATCTGAAAAAGACTTGGAAATCATGATGGGTAATCAGCTGAACATGACCTCCCAGTACAATGCTGTGGCCAAAAGGGCTAATGCAATCCTTGGATGTATAAACAAGGAAATATCATGTAGGAGAAGAGAAATTATATTACTGCTGCATTTAACACTGTTATGACCACTAGTGGAATAGTGTGTGTCCATTTCTAGTATCCATAATTAAAGAAGGATGCTGAAAAATTGGGGACGGAGTCAAAGAAGAGACTAGAATAATTAAAGGATTGGAAAACAGGCCTTACAGGGATAGGCTCAAGGATCTCAATCTATTTAGCATATCAAAGAGAAGATTATGAAGTATCTTCATCACAGTTTATAAGTACTTACATGGGGAACGTAAATCTGATAAGAGGGCTCTTTGATCTAAAGAAAGTATAACAAGATCCAACATCTAGAAATTGGAGCTAGGCAAATTCAGACTAGAAATAAGGTTCAAACCTTTCAGTGAGGGTACTAATTAGCCATTGGAACAATTACCAAGGGTTGTGGAGGATTCTCCATCACTGGCAATTTTAAAATCAAGACGATGTTTTTCTAAAAGATACTCTGTAGTTCAAACAGGATTTAATTCAGCGAAGTCCTATGGCCTATTTTATACATGAAGTCAGAGCCGATAACCCTACTGGTCCCTTTTGGCCTTATTATCTATTCATGTCTGAATAGGGAAAGCTGTGTTTTTCCTGTTATTACTCTTTTTCAGGAAGAGATCAGTAATGATAGCACATAGTCTCTTATCATTGTACACTTCATAACCATTGACATTTGAACCTCACCAATAATTCAACATTAGCTCAGCCTCAGCCAGTAAAATGTTTTCTGGGTAAAACTCTGGTTTCTGCAACTAGGTTTGGACTACTTTATATACTGTATTTTCTTGCAAATTTTTAAAAAACATGTCAAATTAATTTTGGTAATTAAGTCTTGGTATACAGTTAAGAGAATTTAATCAATCAGTCTCAGAGCTATTTTATCACAGAGTAGTATAACATTACCCCATTTTCAAATATCCCACCATGTATGTGACTAAAATTAGAAGGCCTGATGCATGAAACGCTGCAGAAATTAAGTGGTTAAAGGAATCCAGTAAAGTCAACTTGCATTTGGATATTGGAAATTTGAGTCAGCATGCTCTGGTAAGCAAAAATCATGCACAGTATGCCAACATAATATTAAGGCTCAGAATGCGAAGCAGAGAAGCATAACAACTCGATTACTGACTTCCTTTCTATAAAGGAAATATTGTTTTAAGAAAGCTGTTCCAATGATCAAGTGTACCACAGGAATGTGTCAGCAATTATAGCAATCAACGCAGAGCACTTTCTCAACATTATTTTATCTAACATCCACTAAATACTAAGCGTGGCAATGTCCTTCAGCCTTGGGCTACACAGATGAAAAAAAGACGATGGAAGCCTACTTTTAATTAGTCCAAAAGGAACAAAGAACATGCACACTCAAACTGCATTCTCCAGTCTTAAACAATGGCAGGTTTGAGTAAAGATGGCCTACACCAGAGAACTATTCAATTAGTTGAGGAGGATGCTGATGTTTTTCCTTGAGAACCCAAATAAGGGGACCATCTGTTTGAGATAAGGCTTCAAGCTTGTGACAGTATAACTGTGCATGAGAGGAAGGGTATGTGCTGCTGATCTTTTAAAACACACTAATGAAGCCTAGTATGTTCAAATAAAGAAAGTGCTCAAGCCAAATCCAAAGGAAAGTAATCAGATGTTCAGCAATGATGTCAAGAGGTTTTTTTCTTTCTGCACTCTGCTAATTTGCAGGCACCATATTTGCAATCAAAAAATACAGATTGTATCAGATTGTAAAGGGAAAGCATAATCTCCATATGGATATCTGGAAGAGTTGTCATCTAGACAGTATTTTAAGTTCATTAGTCTTCTTGCATGCATAGACTAGTGTGATGATGTGAGCTGGTAGATCTGCCACTCAGACTGGGTAAACAATGGTAAGCAGTATCAGAGGGGTAGCCGTGTTAGTCTGGATCTGTAAAAGGGCAAAGAATCCTGTGGCACCTTATAGACTAACAGACGTTTTGGAGCATGAGCTTTCGTGGGCGAATACCTACTTCGTCAGATGCGTGGTAAGCAGAAGTCCAGGACTTTGATTTCACTACCACCTTAGTGAAATTTTTAAAAGCCAAGATTATGAAACCAGTAGCAGATAAGTTCTATTTGCCTGCGCATGCCATTATGTTGCTACTCTCAAAGCTCAGCTGGAAGAATCAAGATATTTCTAACTACAGGTCACTTAGTCTTGCTGGTAAAAAGAAAACAAAATCCTACTGAATATTCCCATTTATTCATTTCAATGGAGGATATTTTAACCACTTAGAATATTTACTATGCAAGTGAGGTGCTTCATACCATTAAACATTGAGAAGAAGGCTCCAGTAAACTATTAATGGTGATCAATGGCCAAGGGGCAAAACCTTCTTCCCACTTTCTTAGGGGCATCCACTGCCTAACAAATACAGCCTTGTCACAGATACCAGGATTTTGTCCCAAGTATTTAGCAGAGAAATTCCACTTAGATAAAGATAGAGATAAACATAAAGGTCTCATCTCTTCTACTTATGTTTTTCTGTGCTGCTCCTCCAGTATGTCTGTGTAAGTATGCTGAATGCTGTGTTCCATGTTTAAATTACGCCTTTTCCTTTGACCATAGATGTACACAACACACAAAGGGGATGCAGCATTCTATATTACTCCCTTTCTGTGATAGACCATATTGCAACTCCCACAAGAATTTGGAAATGGGCAGAGTTAAGGTGTCTATGAGAAACTTAAATCTGAATATTTGTGTAATTAAAATCAAAACATGTAAGTGGCATTGAGAAATCAATTACTTATAAGAGAAGAAGGCAGCTGTCAGCTTGAATTGACATACTGCATCAACTACGAAAACAAAAGATTCCTATGGGCCCATGCGCTGGGCTCTGTTCTCTGCAAGGATACAGATGATTCAGAAAAAACCCAGGTCTCCTCCCCACTGCTTCTCTGCCCTTTTTAGACTAAATATATATCAGTGCTGCAGTACAAGCATGGGGGTTACATTGATAGGAGGCCTGACTCTGATCTCACACCACTTCAGTGTAATGCCACTGGCTTCCGTGGAATTACTCCTGATTTACACCTTTGTATCTGAGCCCCATCACAATCACATTTATGATCTAGCAGCTTTGGCAACAGTAGGTATTAATGTACACATTATACGTACCACTCTTTGACATGAGTTAATACAAACTTCATTCACATCTTGATACCAGAGCTTACCACAGAGTTTAAGGACCATGTTTGAAATCATCATCTTTTCTCCACTTGAGTCAAAGTGAGCCATGATGAGGAAATCTAGGCTAAAACTGGTATTACTCTCAAAATGTTCTCTCCCTGCTTGATAGAAAGATTTTCAAACTGTAAATACAACTTTTTTTAAAATTTACTGTTTTTGCCAAAAAGATACCTCTAAGAATTTGAGCATGGGGCAACACTCACTTTCTGTCTTATATATTTGCACGTGTAAGTAGGTACATGACCAACCTAGCCAATCCCTTGACAATTGAGTCTAAAGCATCTTTTCTTTAACTGCTCTGAAAATGCTCTGAAATGTTGTGTGTAAGGCCATGTCTACACTAGCACTTTTGTCAGCAAAACTTTTGTCAATCAGGGATGTGAAAAAACACATCCCAAGCATAAGCATTTGTGTGCACAGCACGATATCAGCTGGAAATGTTCTCCTGCCGACATAGCTACCACCGCTTGTTGAGCAGATTTCATTATGTCGATAAGAGAGCTCTCTCCCATCTGCATAACGTGGCTATCTGAGCACTCTTACAGCTGTATTGGTACAGTTGTGCTGCTGTAAGACTGTAAGTGTAGACATGGCCTTCATTCAGCTGAATCAATAGACTTAATATTAGCTCAGTCTTCTTAAGGTCTAAAGTAGGCCTTGACTTAATTCTGTTAACTCTGGAAGAGTAAGCATTGACTGAAACAGGCACAGAGCTAGGCAAATGCTGTGCACTTTTGAAAATCCCACCCTTAGTGATTTTCTCCGTGACATGCCATAGCTAACTTCCGCTGGAGCAGCCTTAGCTTCTAGTACATTGGCCATTTTCAAACCCTTTTATTCTCTTCATCTGTGCATGAGATCTATAAATAAATTCAAGCATTTCGCTTTCAATAAGCTCCATTCATAACAGCACTATCCTTAAATGGCCTGAATTCTCTATAGTTATATAATGAATTTTCTGTGAATTGTTTGCAAGTCGATTAAGTGTGATCACAGTGGCTTAGTTCAGTATTCTTCCACTATGGAATACATTAAAAAACAAAACACTGTCATCCATGAAGGACTTCCTAAAATGTGAAGCCTGTGAAAGGCAGTCAGCAATCTGTGCAAGTCACGTTCCAAACTTTTGTTTGACAGACTTTCCCAAAGATTGGCAGAGTGTTAATAGAAACTGTATGCAGCATTAGAAAAGGAACAGAGTCAGCTGATATATGGGAGACCTGAACATGCAATTCTTCCCACAACCTACTATATCACATAAAATGTGCTAAATCTAACATTTTTAAGCACCATTTGATGTCCGATAAAAATCTCTCAGGCCCTGAACGTTCACTACTCAGTAATGTATTGTCCCTTATAATAAACAGGTCAAGAGAGAGAGATCTGAACTGTACAAATGGCATGTTTTTGTATAGAGCCACTAAGCATTCAGAAGTTTTGAATGCAATATTCTACTTGTGCCAGGCATTTAGTTCACTCTGAGTAGGATGCAGCAATGTTAAGATAAGGACTTATTTATGTTTATCCTTCTTTTGGTGGTGTCATTGTTTTAAACACTCACTCCCTGTCTTCTCTCCACTGTCCTCACCTACACTAGGCAGGGTAGTTCAGAAAGGCTTCCTCTGGATTTAGTTATTGATTACCAGCATATCAGGCTCTTTTGACTCAACCACAACAATAATCACTTAAGCCAACCAGAGTGAAATTGTCCATTTATAGAACAGTTTTCTCCTTGCCATCTATTAGTAATGTAACATGTTACTTAAAGAATTGCAAGATGCTCCCTGGAAAACTTTAGCTGAGATTTTCAAAGTTAACCAACGGATGTAGATACCCAGCATTCAATCCCCTAATGCAGCTTTAAAAATCTCAGACTTTGCGTCCAGTCCCATAGCCCTGATACCGGTAAATCTCCCATTGACTTCAATAGGAATTTTTCCCCAGTCAGGACTGCAGAATCAAGCTCTAAACATTTTCTTTATGTTAGAGCTTTAGCCATAAGATTTTCAGAATTTATTGGTGAAATCAACTGGTTTTGCTTTTGAAAACGTCATTATTTTGCTTAATTTAGCATCAAGTTAAAGATCATAAACCAAATTCCGCTCTCAGTTACACCACCGCTGAAATCAGATAATGTAAGAACCAGACCAAGCAATTCTGCTTCTTTTTGAGAGGGGGGTGTATTAAGTAGAAGTGGATTTAAAATGAGGGGGAAAAGTGTTGCAAACATTTTCTTCAGCTTTGTGTAAATGTTTCATTTCAATGGAAAGTTGCTGAGCAGTTATAAGGCTTTGCATGGCCGTGCCCACTTTATCTACAGTGTATCCTAAAAAATGATGTGCCCTCCATAATGCACCCAGCTCTCTCTTACTCATAATGGAAGCACAGAGGAGTCTGTATTTTGCATTTATTGGTTTTAGAGGAATGGATACAACTTGCTCAGTGTTTGTCAAATGTGCGCTGTGCAACAGAGCGGAGAAACAGGCCTCTGTGACTTTATATGAAATGGGAATCTGTGTCAGCTTTTTTACTTCAAGCACCAATGACAAGGCAGATTAGGAAATTAAAGGAGTAGGTGAAGAGGAGTTCAGACAAAGATGAATGGGAAAACATCCAAGCAAGAGGCAGCAGCAAAGGATTTCATAATTTAATTAAGTGATGAAAAGAGTAATGGGTCAAGTGATGAAAACAACAATACAGTCTTTCAGGGCAACAGAGATTCCAGAAACTGTCTTCCAACTCAGAAAAATCAGTCTTTCACAATTACTCCACTGTTAGCAGAATGACTTCTGTTGATTAAATTAGCATGCAACAGGACATTAGACATGCTCTAAGATCTGTAATTGCAATATATTTTAGCAACTATGTGACAAATTTGAAGAGGAATATTCACTATAGTTTTATGCCCATGAGGTACTTATGGAGCACCAGTGTGGGACTGAGGTCGCTAAACAAAAATGTACATTAAGCAAATGACAAGGTTGTACATTTAAGCACAGAAAAAAAACAGGAAATATCAAAGGCTGCACGAGCAACCTTACAAATGGGAAGAATTGTGTATACATTATGATGCAGGCTGTCAAATTTAGTATATACACCAGCAGTTGTTGTACAGACATTGCAGTACCAAAGCTTGCAATGATTTCTGACTAGATGTCTTTAGCTGAGTTACCATGCCCCATCCCTTCCCTATTGTCCTCCAAACAAAGATGGTAGGTCCACAGTTATCTAACTTGGCATTTTAACCTTTTCTAACAAAAGCCATGCTAGATTATGTTACTTTGTAGTTTTAGTTGGGCCTTCTCCCTTTACAGGCACTTTAGACATGACATGGCTCAGATATTGTCTGGTTTTAATTACTATGGTGTTTTAATTCCCTTATATCTGAGAAATAAAGCCTCCAATAGAAGAAAACCTGCAGAGCAATATTTGTAGCTTTAAAAAATGGCTCTGACGTTTCCCTCCTTCTGAAGTTTGTTCTTAACAAAGATGGCTACCAAAAGTGTTGTTAGAAGGGTCATCTAGTCTAACCCCCTGCCAAGATGCAGGATTTCTCATGTCTAAACCATCCAAGCCAGATGGCTCTATCCAGCCTCCTTTTGAAAGCATCCAGCGAAGGAACTTCCACGACCTCCCTAGGCAGTCTGTTCTATTGTCCTACTGTTCCTACAGTTAGGAAGCTTTTCCTGAGATTTAATCTAAATCTGCTGTGCTGTAGTTTGAACCCATTGCCTCTTGTCCTGCCCTCTGTGGCAAAAGAGAACAACTTTTCTCCATCTTTTTGATGGCAGCCTGTGATGGGGTATACTCTCCACAGTGGCCCTGAGAGGGTAAATTAGGCCCAATTAACTGCCCAGGCTGCACCTGAAGGAGGAGCCAGAGAACAGGGGTTGATTAAATGAGGGTCAGCTAGTCAGAAAAAGGAGGGGCCTGGATAAAGCCCAGGAGCAGCGAGCAGAAGGGGGCTGCAGGAAAGTAGGCTACACAGTCACTCAAAGGAGGCAGGCAAATCCAGACGAGGAGGAAGCCAGGAAGGTAGGGAAGGCTCAGGGGCAAATCAGCAAGGATGGGGGATGTAGCACTGACCAGGCAGAGGACAGTGGACTGCCCAATTTGTTGTGGAAAGATTGTTACATACCTCCCCAGAAGGGAGGGCCAAATAACAAAAAGGAGGCTGCAGTTCCTGGAGCACGAGTGGTCTACAGAATGAAAGGAGGAAGGGAGAGACTCCACTGGAGGAGGGCACAGTGTCTGGCCAGAGCTAACCCCAGAGCAGCCAGGAGGAAGAGCCACTAGCAGTGACTGAACATCATGACACAGTCTTTCAAGTGTTTGAAGATTGCAATCATGCACCCCCTTAAACAGTGGTGTCCCCCAGGGGTCTGTTCTAGGACCAGTCCTATTCAACATGTTCATAAATGATCTGGAAAAAGGGGTAAACAGTGAGGTGGCAAAATCTGCAGATGATAGTTAAAACCCAGGCAGACTGTGAAGAGCTATAAAAGGATCTCTCAAAACTGGGTTACTGGGCAACAAAATGGCAGATGAAGTTTAATGTTGATAAGTGCAAAGTAATGCACATTGGAAAGCATAATCCCAACTATACGTATAAAATGATGAGGGTCTAAATTAGCTGTTACCACTCAAGAAAGAGCTTGGAGTCATTATGGATGGTTCTCGAAAAACATCCACTCAATGTGCAGCGGCAGTCAAAAAAGCAAACAGAATGCTAGGAATAATTAAGAAAGGGATAGATAATAGGACAGAAAATATCATGTTGCCTCTATATAAATCCATAGTACGCCCACATCTTGAATACTGTGCGCAGATGTGGTTGCCCCATCTCAAAAAAGATGTATTGGAATTGGAAAAGGTTCAGAAAAGGGCAACAAAAAACTATTAGGGGGTGCAGAACAGCTTCCGTATGAGGAGAGATTAAAAAAACTGGAACTTTTCAGCTTGGAAAAGAGACAGCTAAGGGGAGATATGATTGAGGTCTATAAAATCATGACTGGTGTAGAGAAAGTAGATAAGGAAATGTTTACTACTTCTCATAACACAAGAACTAGGGGTCACCAAATGAAATTAATAGGCAGCAGGTTTAAGACAAACAAAAGAAAGTATTTCTTCACACAACACACAGTCAACCTATGGAACTTCTTGCCAGAGGATGTTGTGAAGGCCAAGACCATAAAAGGGTTCAAAAAAGAACTAGATAAATTCATGGCGGATAGGTCCATCAATGACTGTTAGCCAGGATGGGCAGGTATGGTGTCCCTAGCCTCTGTTTGCCAGAAGCTGGGAATAAGTGACATGGGATGGATCACTTGATCATTACCTATTCTGTTCATTCCCTCTGGGGCATCCAGCACTGGCCACTGTTGGAAGACAGGATACTGGGCTAGATGGACCTTTGGTCTGATCCAGTATGGCCATTCTTATGTTTCTCTTTTCTAAACTAAACATACCGAGTTCCTTCAGCCTTTGCTCATATGGTTGGCATCCCATCCCTTTGATCATCTTTGTCACTCACCTCTGGATACCTTCCAGTTTCTCTACATCCTTTCTACACATTGGTGATCAAAATTGGACAAACTATTCCAGCTAAGGCCTAATCCATGACAAATAGAGTTGTATTATCCACTCCCATGACTTGCATGCTATGCCTCTGTTAATGCAACCCAAAATTGCAGTTGCTTTTTTCTGCAACAGCATCACATTTCTGACTCATGTTGATGTTGGTGCCTTGGCTGGTGCCTCCTCAGACTCCCACATCGGGGGAGAAGGGGGGAGAATCACCTCACCTTGGCGATGAGCTGAAGTCATGGGCCGACTCCGACCACTGCCCCTCTGGTGACCATGGTGGAGCCACGAAACCTGAATCTGTCTTCTGACTGTCCCAGGTGAGCAACAAGGCAACGGAGAGCAGCGCTGCTTACTGGAGGAGTGATACAGAGGCAAGCGTGACTGACTCTGTGATCCCAAATGAGCCCTCCAGAACAGGGGTCAATGACGACGAGACCTCCTGGGAAAGGATGTTCGGTACCTACACCACCTAGGCAACCGATGGGCAGATGGTCATTGGCACTGGCGATGTGAGGAACGTCTCCATGACTCCAGCATCCCCCTTCTGGAAGGAGGGGATCTCAATGGAGATCTAAGCTGTCTATCCGGCAAGCCAGGGCACAGCTTCGAGTCCCGAGGTTGCAGCAAAGATAACTTGTGTCTAGGATCCAGCAACCTGGGGTGTTCTGCCAGTCCAAGTTGCAGCACCCCGGTGGCTTTCCCCTTCAGTGTCACCAGCAGAGCCATATTGGTCACCTGGCACAGCATCTGCTGAGTCAGTTGGCCTTGCTCCTTGGCCACCAAAGACCACTTTGGGCATTGCAGCCCCCTTCACAGGCTGGGGTCCTCTGCTGGGGCAGGAGGATGGGTCCCTGGTGGGGCTGATGGGTCACGCAGTACCCCTTTGCAGTACCCCTGTGACTCCCTGTAACAAGTGCATAGCCTGACAATAGTCCTTTGCCCGGAGCACCTCTCTCCATTGGCACGGAGGGGCTTCTTTTCTTAAGTTTTTTCTTCGGCACTGGCAAGACAGAGCGGTGCCTGGCCGAGTCCGGCACCAGCAGTGCGCTGCAAGCCAAGGCCAAAGTACTGGGAGTGGGTGTCATGGTGGAGGGTTCCGACGCTGGACAAAGAGAGCAGCCTCCATTAGTAACGCCCTCAAGCAGATATCCCGCTCCTTCTGAGTCTGTGGGCAAAAGTTGTTACAGATAAGGCACTGTCCTTGCGATGGCCTTCCCCCAGACACTTAAGACAGCTCTCATGCAGATCGCTGATCAGCATTGGCCGGCAGCATGACACACATGGCTTAAAGCCAAGGTAACAGGGCATTCCCCGCTGGGGCAAAGTCCCAACCGGGGACTCTCTGGCTAACTAACACTAATTATGAACTATAGAGAAACTATGTACAACACCACCACCACTATAAAGTCAGTGGGTAAACTGCTATTGTTCTTGTGAGGCAAGACAAGGCGCTCCAGCTAACTGTCACGGGCAGTAAGAAGGAACTCAGAGGGTACAGGACCAGCAGTGCCTGATATACTGCACTGGCATGTGAGCATGGGAGCGCCACTCCAGGGGGTGCTACAGCCGGCCAGATGGATACCGCTGAGGCAGAAATCTTGACAACTGCGCATGTGGGCACCCACACACCTAAAATGGAATCAACATGAGCAAGCAGTCAAAGAACTCCACTTGCTACATACCACTTGCATGAATCTGAGGTTTTGTTAAATAAATTGGTCCTCCATCAAATTGAATGAAACAAACAATGGACCTTCTTCTCTAACAGTAACTGAACTGGGTCAATGAGCTGGTGCTTTCTCCTAGAGGCTCTATGTTGTGTTCCAGAACCTAAACCTTCATATAAAAAATAAGCCTCTAGCCTTAATGGTTGCAAAGATATCCTTCAAAATGTAAAGATGTAAACTAGTGCAGTAATGTCTGCTTGAAAGAATAGTTTTAGGAGGTCTGAATTGCCACTATATAGAACTAGGAGGTGATAGCACTGAGGCCTAATGATGCCAATCTAAACAAACATTGTTAACTATTTCACTGTTGATCAAAAAACTCAAGAAAGAAAAGAAGTTTGGTAATCGTAGGGTTTTACTATGATCAAAATAAATAACTAATTATGCAAAGATAATACTGTACAATAAAATAAAGTACTTAGAGACAAGATAGGTGATGTAATATCTTTGATTCAACCAACTTCTGTTGGTGAGACCACCAAGTGTTCTGAAGAAGAGCTCTGTATAAGCTTGAAAGCTTGGCGCTCTCACCAACAGAAGTTGGTTGAATCAAAGGTATTATCTCACCCACCTTGTCTTTCTAATATCATGGGACCAACACAGCTACAACAACCTGCAGGCAACAAATATGTGACTGATATACAACATTGTATGTCACCTTAGACTCCCTCACATTTTTTCCTACATCAAAAGTACATTGGTCTTGTATTTTTACATCTACAATTCAAGCTGATAAGATACAAGAACAAGACATACCCAAAAGTGAAGATGAATAGCAAGCAGCACTGTGTTTAGTGCACAAATGAGCTACAACTACTGAACAGATAAAGGAAGGTTTCTTATCTTTTACTTTGGAAGCCTGAATATGCTATGAAACTCAAGAGTTCAAGTACCATACTAGCAACAATCTAGAGAGCAAGAAACATTCCCACAGTGCCAGAATTATCATTCTGTCACAGTCTTACCTGGACTGGGAGGGTCTGAGATAGAAGATTTGCAAGCGTGGGAGTGCCAGATGTGCAATCACAATATTTTTGACTGGAAGAAGTTTCAAATACAACATTAAAACTCTGATATGCTTTTCAGTTACCTTTTTAAAAATATAAATATCGAAGATTACTAACTATCATTCACTCAGAACAGGTTGACTTTTTTGAACAAAAAGTGTTTATTAAAAGACCTTTTCCAAACCAAAAAAAAAAAATCCTGAACATTTTCCAATTTTTTCCTTTCTCATGACATTTTTATTATTAATCATTGACTTTTTTAAAAGGTCAATTTTGATAAACATTTTGGTAAAATTTTCAATTACAATTGTCACTTAAATACCAGGGTTGAGAAGCAATATTTTCTGCTGTTCAAAAAGAACTATCTTCACATTGAAATAACTGTAGAAGAGTCTCTGTAGAGTCCTGAAGTTAGGAACCAGATTCATACCTGTTGTGATCAATGTAGTTCCACTCAAGTCAATGAAACACTTCTAGTGTACACAAATTGATAATCTGCCTGTCATGAATTGTGCAGCAAATGTCTTCACTTTCTCTACTCACCCCAAAAAATATCATTTGCAGTTACTGATCAGCCAAACTCTTTCAGCAAAACAGGATCTGCGTATTGTGGAATCACATATGCAAATATCTTTGTCCCAGATAACAACATGTTTACCACTGAAGAATTTTAGAGTTTGATGATATGCTACCATGTGTGAAAGCAAGTCATTTTTACTAAGTAATACACAAGGGATTTGGAAATGCATCATCTGAGCTTTTAAAACATGTTTTTCAACAAAGATCTTGACTTTTTAGGGTGAGGGTGAGAGGAAGTGTCTTTTTAGGTTCTGTGATTCTAACTTTTTCTTCTTCAGTACCCAAGCTATTTCCAGTTTCACAGTATTTTTCTTCAATCCCTCCTGCTTCTTTTCTAACACCCCCTCACTACAACATGAAGTCTGTTGAGTCAGATTCTGTTCTCTTCTTTTCAGCAATATAAAGGAGCAGATTTTTCTCCACAGTTTATAAGAATTAATCAAAGCCGCCCAGAGAATTCAGGGGGCCCGGGGCAAAGCAATTTTGGGGGCTCCTTCCATTAAAAAAGTTGCAATACTATAGAATATTATATTATTGTGGGTCCTTGTGGGACCCGGGGCACTTGCCACCCCCTCTGGGCAGCCCTGGAATTAATTCTATCCCCTTAAAATTCAGCTAAAAGAATGGCACTATAATTAGCATACTGTGGAAACACTAAGACTGTGTCTACATTTTTACTACTATATACAGCAATCAAGGTGGGCATGGAACCTACAATCATAGCCTCAATCCTGCAAGTACCTATCCACGTGATTAACTTCAAGCAGATGAGTAATTCCATTGAACTACAGGACAACGTGTGTGAATAAAAGTGTTTGCCAGATTGGGTTTAAAAAAACCAATCCTGCAACCTTTACTCACCCACACGTAGTTCTTTCTTAGATGATAGTTTAAAATTATGAAAGGCCTGCTCCTAAATAGAAATTGAATTAATTTTTAAAAGGGAGAGAGAACGTCCATAATCTGAATGAAAGCCAAGAATTTCATATACAGTCCTCTAAAGAAAAAAAGAGTCTTATTGAAGAAATCTGCAAATGCCTAATCTTTATAGAATCTCTTAGCTGAAGGCTAATTTCACTGTTTTAGTTAAACAAATATATAAATTGTAATGTTAGCTTGGAGTCTTTACCCTGCTATCAGGGTGAAACAAAAAACACAAACACCTCCCGGGGAGAAGAAGCTTTTAAGGTGAGGGGCACTGTGTTTTGACATTTGCTCTTGAGGACCAACAGGAAGAGCACAGTATTACTAAGCAGAACAGCAAATTCCAGTAACCTGCTTTGTAATTTAAATTGCATATCTATGCTTGTAATGGCAGTAACATGCAATTGTAGAAAGCAGGGATGATACCAGACCAGTGTGAAAAGGAGGGAAAGTAGTCTCCAAAGGTAGGATTGTTTGGCTAAATGAAAGACTGTTGAGAAGTAAATTGTGCCCACACATTTTTTATGAATGCAGGTAATTTAATCCTGTGACATCTTTAGATGAAACTCACTATGCTTCCTGTTAGACTTGGCACTCAGGGTTGCTATTGTGCACAAATTTACAGGAGAAGCAAATTCCATGGAGGCAGCAAGCAGTCCTTGATTGTTGTTTTCAGCATACACCTTAAGACCCGTGATTAGGTCTTCTCTTTCCAATGCACAAATCCTTTCCCAAAGAAAATTCTTGTATGGTTTCCAGAACACTGACATGTTTTGCTCTGCTGATACTCAGTAGCACAGCCTCATAGCTTAGCGTGCAATATCTCCTAATTAAACTACCAAAAGCTGAAAGCCATTTGCTGAAAAGGAACAGCACTTACTGCATTCATTATAATCCAAAGAAGACATCCTGACATTAGAGTTTGCTATTTTCTCCAGTAGCATTACCGCTGATATCAGTCCCACTAGGACAAGGACTTAAAAGACCTGTCTGAGAGAGATGACAGAGGGAAGCACTAGAGATTACTTCCATCATCAATCTAGTTGGTCTCACACTATCATCTGGAATTTTTTTTAAACATGATGGATTCTTTAATTAACTTCAAAAAGTGTATCTGTTTCTCAGGTATGTAAACATGGCAGGGCAAGAGTCTTCATGGTTTTGCTTGGGAAATTGTCAAAACATCAATTAGAAACAGGTGGTTTGTTTAATGAATTCCCACTTTGACAACAGGAAAAATTTGACAATAGGAAAAAAATATACTCGAAACAGGTTTTCTTCCCAGAACT
This sequence comes from Gopherus evgoodei, assembly GCF_007399415.2. Classification (NCBI taxonomy): domain Eukaryota; kingdom Metazoa; phylum Chordata; order Testudines; family Testudinidae; genus Gopherus; species Gopherus evgoodei. Next base: position 106,116,391 of record NC_044324.1, read on the forward strand.
ATCACACCAAGCAGCTTTTCCACACTTAATCAACAATATACATTTTTGGAAACTTATACAATTCCATTCAGGTTGGTGGCCTTGATTCAAACCAAATATGCACTGGCTTCTCCCATTACATTTCAGGACTTAGTGAGCTGAAAAGGAGTGAAAAGTTTGCTCAGTGGTGGGTTACAGTGACTCCCAGCCCTGCTGGTTGGCTCAAAAAGAAGATTTGCACTGCTTAAGGTGGAAACATTGCCAGGGCAAATGGAGGATGAGCCAATTCAGCACACTTCATGGCAGCCTCCATCTGCAGGACTCCTACAGAGCACTGGACATAGTTTCAAAGCTGCCCAGTCTAGTGGGAACCTTGGGAGGACAGCAATGTAAACATCCTTTTGCCTTCTCGCAGGGGTGAAGTGGCCTGCAGTATAGGAATGTAAATACCATTTTAAAAGTGAACCATTTAAATCAGGGGTTGGCAACCTATGGCACACGTGCCAAAGACAGCACGCGAGCCGATTTTTAATGGCATACTGTGGCCTGCCAGGACTCCAGTGTGCCATTAAAAATCCTGCCAGTGGTAAGCCACAGGGTCTGCGTTCCCGAGCCGGAGCGTCCGGCAGAGCACAGCAAGCTGCTGGCCCCTCCCCCGCCTTCCCCCCCTTTCCCTGGAGCCCTGCTGCCACGTGTGCAGCGCTTTGGGGATGGGGCAGCGTATCTGGCTCTGCTTCAAGCCTCATGGTAAGGGGTCCAGGGCCAGGGGGGTTGGGTATGGGGTAGGGGCAGTCAGGGGACAGGGAGCAGGGTGGGTTGGATAGGGGGTGTGATCCTGAGGGGGGAGGCTAGGGGCAGGGATCTCTGGAGGGGGCAGTCAGGGAGCGGGGGGTGGATGGGGCATGGGAGTTCCAGGGTCTGGGGGATGGATAGGGGTCAGGGCAGTCAGGGAACAGGGATCAAGGAGAGTTCTAGGGGGGCAGTTAGGATGAGGGGGTTTCTGGAGGGGGTGGTCAGGGGACAAGGAGCTGGGGGGGTTGGATGAGTTGGGAGCTCTAGGGGGGCTGTCAGGAGGCAGGGGTGTGGAGAAGGGTTGGGGCAGGCAGGGAGCAGGGTGGGTTGTATGGGTCCGGAGTTCTGGGGGTCCTGTCAGGGGGCGGGGAGCGGTTGGATAGGCATGGGAGTCCGGGAGGTTTGTCTGGGGGTGGGAGTGTGGATAGGGGGCAGGACAGTCAGGGGACAGGTAGGGGGTAGGGTCCTAGGGGGGCAGTCAGAGAAGAAGGAGCAGGGAGACTTAGATAGGGGCAGGGGTCCCAGGAGGGGAGGGGCAGGGGACAAGGAGCAGGGGGGCTGGGGGTTCTGAGGGGGGCAGTCACCCAGCCCTCTGCCCTGAGCTCTGTACCTCCCTCATACGTACCCAGCCCTCTGTTGACTCCTTCAACCCTGCCCCCCACAACCCCAGCCCTGACTGGCACCCACACACATCCCCAGCCCCCCCTGCCCTGACACCTGCACCCCTCTCACATGCCCCCAGCCCTCTGCCCTGACTTTTGCACCCTCCACATCCTATGTACCCTGCACATCCCCATCCTGAGTACCAAACGGGAGCTCCTGCACTCACCCCTCACATTCCCACCTGCACCCCTCACACCAAATGGGAGCTGCCCAGGTAAGTGCCCCACACTCAAACTTCTTGCCCCAACCCTGAGCCCCCTCCCTCATTCTAGCTCCTGGCCAGACCCTGCACCCCCAGCCCTGTGCTCAGTGCACTCCCACCCTCAGCTCAGTGCAGAAAGAGGAAGAGAATGGGCCAGAACCAGGGAGAAGGTAGGTACCCAGTGTATGTGGGCAGGGCCGGGACCCCAGACTGGCAGCGGTGCGAGCGGGTCTGGCAGCTGGGATCCTGGCTGGCAGAAGCCAGCGGATGGAACTCCTGAGCAGCAATGGGTGAGCCACTCAACCCACAGCCGGTCTGGGGTCCTGGCTGCCGGCCCTGCACAGCCTGCTGCTGGTCTGGGGTTCTGGCTGCCGGACTTTTCCCAGCTGGGGTCCCGGCCGCAGGCCCCCTCAGCCCACTTCCAGCCCAGCTGAACAGAACCCCAGACCAACAGCGGGCGGAGTGGGCCAGCGGCGTAAGATCAACATTTTAATTTCATTTTAAATGAAGCTTCTTAAACATTTTGAAATCTTTATTTTACAATACAACACTAGTTTAGTTATATAATACATAGACTTGTAGAGAGAGACCCTCTAAAAAACATTAAACTGTATTACCGGCACGCAAAACCTTAAATTAGAGTGAATAAATGAAGACTCGGCACACCGCTTCTGAAAGGCTGCCAATCCCTGGTTTAAACGATTAAAAAATATTTCATTTAAACAGTCAACCAATTAAGCGGCTCCGGCCGGCTAGCCCAGAGGTTAACAGTTAAGGCAGGTTAACTGGTATAACTAATGCTTACCGGTTAACATTTTACATCCCTACTGCAGTAGCAAAGAAGGTGGAATTTGTAACCTGCTGCAGTGGGGGAGTGAGTCAAGCCCAGTGATTTTGATGGAACTGCACCAGGTTCTAGGGCTCAATATGTTCATTACTAAAAACATGCCTAGGAGTTGTAATAGTTGCTGGAGGGGCTTTGTGATTAGGCTTCTTAAACTGACAAACTGCTCAACAATCATTCTAAAATAAAATCTCTCTGCATGATCACAACAATAAACATTCTGAGACAATTAACCAAAGGATCCTGGGTTTTGAGAGAGGAGTATGGTGTGTGTGTGTGTATGTATGTGTGTGTGCACATTTATGTTTTTAATGCAAATACAGCTATTAGAATATTAGATGTATACTTCCACTACTATCACCAACGTGATGTTTTCTATCCTCATTCGTGTTTAGGTCTGTGATTTCAGTGAAGGAAGTGCCATTTATTATTGTTGTTTTACCAGGCCCAAAAGTACGCTAGCCACCTTGCAGAACGAATAAAAAAAAAGCCATGGGATGACATCCTGGCTCAACTGAAGTTAATGGCAAAACTCCTACCAACTTCAATGGGGCTGGTATTTCATTCATGGTCCCTGTTCCTAAGCACCTATTATCTAATTTTAGATGACTTGATAAGTGAGAGTAACAAATAGAAGGTGGGGAAAGGAATGTTGAGGATCACAGCAATAAGGTCACATGATTGTTCAATTTAGGCACATGCACATATTGATTAATATTACTAATAAAAATTATTTGTATTAAAGTAGTAACTAGAGACCCCAACCAAGATCAGCCCCTGGTGCTAGGCCCTGTATAGACATGTAGCATGAAAACGGTCAGTATGTTAAAGAGTTTACAATTTAAATTATAAACCTAAAGCAGACAATAAATAAAAAGCGGAAGAAAAGAAGCAGGATTATCCCTGTTTTACAGAGAAGGCACAGAAAGACTGAGAAATTTGCCCAAATTCTCTGGCAAAGTTAGGATTGAATCCAGATCTCCAGAGTCTTAGACCAATAGTTTAACCACAAGGCCATCCTTCATCTCTAGCCCATTACTGCTGGTTCAAGAATCAAGATTGCTGTCCACATCTTAATAGTTAATCTCCCTGATTTACCACTGCTGTATGTCAATGTTGTGTTTCCACTACCAAAATAAAAGGGAGTGGGAACCAGTCCTGTGAATCTTATTGCCACCTATCGGAAGTGGTGTCAAGATCTGCTGTGCCTCAGTGAGATGTATTGTTGTAAAAAGCTACAAAACATAAGTGGCAGAGAACACAGAAGTCCTTAAAGATGCTTCAGTGAAATTAAGCAACATTTTATTTTTGTCTGTTTGTGAGTGGTTACACTGCCTTTGTAAAGGCAGATAAAACAATAAGAAATTTCAAGCAAAGACAATTAGCCAGTAGTCCAGAGCAATGTAATAAATGAGAAGTGTTTAAAAACTAGTGTTAGATCCACTGGCTGTTGCCAACCCTTGTTCCACTAAGCAAAAGTTCAGGTTAAAGGGCTAAGTACTGTTGCATTTTATTTTCCTGATTTTCAAAAAGCATCTTATTGAACAGCACAATACAAAGCTATTACAGAGACTGGATATTTAAGTAGTGCATGCCTCAGAAAAGATAAGATTAGAGTCACGGTACAAACACTATATGTTTGAAGACATAAGGTGAGAAGAGAACGTAAAGGCATCTCAGGACGTCTGTAAAAGGAATTTGAGACTGACAAAATTCAGAGAAATGAAACAGTCACATCAAGCATAGGTCTCTGTAATAGACGTGTACATTGCTTGTACGTTTTACTAGATGGCTAGCTTTCTTAAAATGGCTTCCATCTTTTACTTTTTTATATTTTAATTCTTAGTTTATTTATAATCACACAGTAAACTGATGCAGCTCCATTGACTTCAGCAAAGCTGTGCTGATTTCACACTAGCTGAGGAGCTGGACCCCAAATGGAATCTGTTCTACAGTAAACTCCACATTCAGTTCCACTGACCAGTCAACTGAATTAGGCAAATTTGACCTTGTTTAAAGTGTGCATGTTTGATTTAGTTGTTACGTGTCACACATTCCCCCTTCCATGAACAACCTCACAGTACTGGGCCATCATATCTAATGGATCATCTAAAGTTTGAGGATGAAGACTGATCAGCAGCTTTCTTCCTCAGGCACAGTGACACTTTCTACCAGAAGGGTAAAGTTCATCCATGTAGGTGACAGCTTTCTTGTGGGGTCAGCCTGACACTGTGGAACAAATTCTCACCAGAATTAAGGACCTTCACACACTTCACCAGCTTCTATTCCACATAAAAGGTACACTTTTGACCTTGCCTTCTCCAACACAAACAAATAGCAGTGTGTTCATTTAAAACCAAAAACCTCTATCAAACCAGACACTCACAATTCTCCCCCTAAAGAGGGGACGAGAGAGAGAATGAACCACACGATAGAAGTTAGTCACATTGCTTTATGTACTGCTGGAAGGCACTCAGACATCATTATGCAGAGGGTAGTATGAAAACCTATACAGAATAAAATGTATTCTGTTACTGAAGTTATACCACAGCCCAGAAAGAACCAAACAAGCATATCATAAGGAAATTTTCCACTGACCTCACTGGGAGCTGGACTGTGCCCTTATTTGGATTCCTTCCCAACTGATGAAGAGGGCAAAGACAGCATGGCATCTTCTCCCAGGAGACTTAAAGCATCATGTCTGCCTCTCCTTCAGAATTCTGACGTATATTTAAAAGCTTTTAAATTAAAATTTTCCCATACAACAGTATGTCATTTCCTGCTGAGCCAGGGGTAGTTCCAGATATAGGACCAGAGACTCAGCTGGAGTAAATTGGGATAGCTCTATTGAAGTCAATGGAGATTAGCCAGTTTACATCAGCTGAAGGCCTACCCTATACAGCATTATAGGGTAGGCCTTCAGCTGATGTAAACTGGCTAATGCTGTACCCAAGTATAAATTTCACTCCACTTCTCGATCAACCACCACCATCTCAAGAACCTGTACATTCTAAAAACAGAAAATACAATAATTTGGGGCATGAGCTGTCTTTCATTATATGTGTTTACTTTGCCTAATATAATGGGGCTCAAATGCATGATGATGGGTTGCAGACACTAAGTAAATCTATTTATTTATGTCTGAATATAGGTGATATCAAAGTAGAATTTTCAGAAGCCTTCATGATCCATTGCTAACTTTGAGTGCTCAGTAACTGACCTTCCAATGATCTGTTGTATACCATCCATCTGTCTCCTTGCTGGTCATCTGCTACCATAATGACCCTCCACCATTCCTTCTGTAATAACTTTCTCAAGGATTTTCCCATTTCTACACCTAATGTGACCAAAGTACATAAATTTGCAACTGTTGATTTCCAACATCAGGATTTGCTTCTCTCCAATAATATTTCTAACATAGGCATTCATCTTTTTTTCTATCCAGGAGATACGCAAGAATCTTTGCCAGCACTACATTTCAAAAGCTTCAGTTTTCTTCTTGTCAAAAGCATTAACTTCCCATTATTCACATCCATAAATGGCTATGGAAAAAGTTAGATTTTTCACTAGTCGCACCTTCGTACATTTCAAAATGCAACAATTTGTCCACATTTTTGGGGATGCCATAGTTGAGCATTACAACAATACAACTATAATAAATAATTATATCTGACCAACGCAGTTCCTCCATATGTCATGAGATATTAACCACAGGAATTATTTGAAGTCTGAAAGATGCAATAAATTCACTCAATTCTCCATCTCCTTATATAAAATAATCTGGAGATTAGAAGAGACTCCTAGTGAGTCATTCACCATCCATTCCAATGCTTCACAAAAGCTAAATAAAATTCATATCTCCATCTGGAGTACACTATATGGCAAGTTCTTGGGAATCAAGGATAAAAAAAATTATTACACTGTAGAACTTTACACTAACATTTTACACAACTATGAGCTGAGCATCTTGAACTCCATGAGATATTATTTACTGAGCACAGTCATTGTGCTCTGCAGTATATGCTCAGATAAGACATGATCTTTGTTTCCAGGAGCATACAACCTAATTTAGACACAAACAATACTTTTTTTTTTAAAGAAGTCATTGCTTCATTTAGACTCCTAGAAAGCTGGCTAACTAGCTAAACACTTGCTATTGCAGCCACACTGCTGAGGTTTTAGCTAGACCTCTTAAAATCATTGCAGTTGCATAAATACAGATATTAGGGATCAGACAATATAAAGCTGTGCACAATTGATATTTGCCCTTTGTTTTTTCTCGACAAAGTGCTAACAAAAATACAGCCTTCCCATTTTGTCTTGGAGCCAGGGATTGGAAGTCTGTTGAGTGCGACTCTTTCCCTTATCTAAAGCTCTCAGTGATGGTCACTCGGGAACAGATGGGCAATGCCACGGCGGTTCTCAGACAGGAAATAGTGGCCCCAGAGGGAAAAAACAAGCAGATCTCTGCTTAAATGGATCTGACAGCTTTGCTTAGAGAAAGATGCTTATCCCTGTTTATGAACGTGTCCTTTTTTCCCCTTTATAATTCCCATGGTCAGTGGTTTTTGTTTGTTTTTTTAAACAGTGTGTCTAACTGTCTGGGAAGGGAGCATACTAGTCATACACATTTGAAAGCACTGGGGATCGGTGAGAAATGATTTCATTAAAACTGCTCGTTTGCAAAAGGTGTGATTCCTTTCTAGAACATTTCCATTTGCCTTTTTAATGTTTAATGGCCTGCTCTCTCTCTCTCACTGCAGTCAATGGGAGCCTTTCCATTCACTTCAGAGGGAGCCAGATCAAGTCCTAATTTAAACAAATAGATATTTCTGTATGAACCCTCAAACTGGAAAACTAAAAATGCAAAATAAAAACCACCACCACCAGTTTCTCCAGTACTTGAATACAATTTTTAACTGACTGTTAATAATTTATTAGCCTGCTCCTCCACATTAATGATCTTTGGTTGCTTTATTTTCTTCTCTTTGACAGATCAGTAAAAAAAATTCTATTTTTTTTTTTTTTAGCTTTCAGAATTTACATTTGTAAAGTCTGATGGAAGTGAGTGAACTTTTAGCCGGAGTTTAATTTTAAAAAGGACATGCAGTATCTTTCTTGAAAATTTTCTTCATCAGTAGGATTTATCCTGACTTTTAACTCTAGATAAGAAACTAAGATATCTCATCATGAGGATTTACTGTGTGGTGGAGTTTTGTGCCAACCAGGAATGGCTCCCAGTATTTTAGTTATTAAAATTACATTTATTGGTGATTATATCCATTTCCTGTATAAAATGAGGTTTCCACAAACACTTAAAGTCAAGAGAAGTCAAGTAAGTGGCATGCCCTTGGAAATATTAAAGAAGTGCATGTTTTCAAGGCTTGAGTATCTGTGTGAATTGAGTAAAATGTGTGCAAGTGTTTATGTTTAATGTCTGACAAATAATGAAATAGCACAAGTCTCTCTCTCCCTCCCTCCCTCTCTCCCTCAGAACTATTGTCCCCTCTTTTGGGAGGCCAGGATTAATGTAGACTCCAGGACAGGGACTGAAGCTAAATTACCTTTTCCAGGTAACGTCTACAGTGTCAGATGGGGACAAGGTGCATATTCCACTGGCACTTCTGCTGGAACAGCAGCCCATCCACTCACGCCCCACTACTCTCCCAGCTACCATATGGCTTTTGAATGAACAGAAAGATGTCAGAGGGTCAAGGGGAAGGTATCATCAATGCCATTTAATCCCATCCCCCCTTCCAGGCAGAGATGAGGAGGGTTCCTTCTACCATGCAAAGGTTGGGGCAGCTGAGGTGGGTGAAATTATTCAACCCTGTGCATGGACTTCAGTATTTGTCCCATATTAAATTAACCTGGGCTCACATTGAAATTCAGATCTGCTTCCGACTTTTGCAAACAGACAAAGTGATAGGTGGCTTTGGATCCTAGGCTTTGGTTTGGGCCCAATCTCTAATATTAAAGGAAAAACAATAAAAGTTAAAATCTGAAGCAAGCAGAGCAGATAGCACAGCTGGGAGTGACTCCCAGGGCAATGGAACAACCATTTGGCCAGGCCAAACCTGAGTGGCACTGCAACCCCATGCGCCAGGTCGCAATACCAGTCAGTAAAATTTAGCTCAGCTGCCACTTACTGAAATGTAGTGGAGAAGCAGAGAGGTCAAATTTAAGTGAGTGGTGTTGTGACCTGGTGTGTGGGGTCACAAGTGGTTCTATGACCCCATGTGCCAGGTCGCAAATGCCACTCACTCAGATTTCAACGGCCAGGGGTTTCAGGCTGTTGGCGGGGGAGGTACCTCAGAAAGGAAAAGGAGGATCAAGCGGGAAAAAGAGGGGCAAATCCATGTCCCCCTACTTTAAATGTGCTCCACAGCTCCAACTATGAATTATAAGGAAAAAATAAAAATAGATTCCAGAATCCATTAGGCCAATCTGGACCCACTCACCTTCCAACCTAATCCAGTCCTGCTCAGTTAAAGAGTCTTGTCAGTTTGACTGGCCTGTACACAATATTACAACACCCAAAAACTGGGATAAAAAGATTATTATTAAAGTTGCAAAGTAAAGCACTCAAAAGGTAAATGCCATAATTAGGATTTCCTTAGTTTTTTGTGTATAAGTCACAGATAAGATGAGTGAGCAAAGCTATAACAGTTCTAGATCTGCTGCATACAAACATCCAATATACAGCGTATTAATTAATATCTGCACTTCTGGGATAGTTACACTGAAAGAAAATGATGTGATGTACATATACAGTGCTTGGTTCATTCATAACTATAATTTGTATTATGGTACAAAAGAACTGCCATACAGGGTCAGACCTATGGCCTATCTAGCCCAGTATTCTGTCTTCTGACAGTGACTGGTGCCAGATGCCTTAGATGGAGTAAGCAGACCAAGGTAACTGAGTTAGGGTGACCAGATGTCCCGATTTTATAGGGACAGTCCCGATTTTGGGGTCTTTTTCTTATATAGGCTTCTATTACCCTCTATCATCCTGATTTTTCACATTTGCTGTCTGGTCACCCTACACTGAGTGATCCCCGCTGTGTAGTCAGAGGTTTTAGGGGACACCCAGAGCATGGGATTGCATCCCTGACAATCTTGGCTCATAGCCATTGATGGACCTATTCTCCAGGAATTTATCTAATTCTTTTTTGAACCCAGTTATATTTTTGGCCTTTACAACCTCCCCTGGCAATGAGTTCCACAGGTTGACTGTGCATTGTGTGAAGAAGTAGTTACTTTTGTTTTAAACATGCTGCCTATTAATTTCACTGGTGACCCCTTCGTTCCTGTGTTATAGGAGAGGGAGGTAAATACAAACTTCTGTCTTCACTTTCTCCACACCATTCATGATTTTATAGAACACCCTCCTTAGCTGTCTCTTTTCTAATGTGAACAGTCTCAGTCTTTTTAATCTTTCCTCAGATGCAGGGCCATAGCAACAAAGAATGTGGCCCCCTCCGAACATATGTCCGGGGCTCCTTACAATGCAGAAACTGGAATGCGGTATTTATTTTATACAATATACAGGGTTCATATTATGTATATATAGGCCTACAGTGTACATGTATTACGTATTTACGCAAAGCGCTTCCTTCGAGCCTTGTTCTCCGCAAATTGGTTAATCAATGCATCATAGTCCAGAGATCTGGCAATCTTGTTTTCGATTGAGAACTGCAAGCGCAGAAAGCCTGTCATCTGTCATGGTTGAGCACAGGATATTCTTGATCAGCTTCATTCTGCTCTCTTTTTCTCGATGACATCAATAAAACGATTCAATTCCATTATGAGTTCGTTGGCATCAATGTCTCCCATTTTTCTTTCAAAATTTTTGCTGTGATTCTCCGGTTCATTTTCTCTGTGACACTGCTTCAGGCTGTTAGCGTTGTACAGAAATCCAAACAACTTATACCACTCCACGAGTTGGTCAAATCGCGACGAAACAGAAGATATGGCCTGATCAGTGAGAACAAGAAAGAACTGCGATTTGAATTTTTCTTTGGCAGAAAGACGACTCGAATCATCAGCACATTCGTAATCAAACAAACATTCTCTTCTTACGTCGCACCCTGGTTTCTGGAAACACCTGCTCAATACCCATATGCTCTGCTATTTCATGTGCATTTGTGACCACAGAGTTATATCCTGTATTTCGATAGTCTTCCAAAAACTTCATTGTAGCACCGACTTCTGTCTGCAGTACGTCAATTGACACATCTGGTGACTGAATTAATTTGCTGGTTTTATTGACGTGAAATAGTATATCGTACCACGTGTACACAGTCAGAACAAAAGACCACGTAATAACATGGTCTAAAAGCGCACCGGCTTCTGTTGCTGTATTGCCATCTTTCTTTTCAAGCGCATATTCTCGCAAAGATGACAAAGCATTGCACAATTCTTCAAGGTGATAATGCAATGGCTTCACAGCATCAATTCTCGACTCCCAACGAGTGTCCGATAACCCTTTAACAGATATTGGCATATGTTCTTGAAGTATATCCCAACGTGAAGGTGAAGAAGAAAAGATAATGTCTATTCTGTTAATCTGACCGAAAAAGTCAACGGGCATATTTCGATGACTTTGCCACGTCTGAGATCACAAGATTCCAAGTGTGAGCTTCACATGGTATATACAAGGCACAGTCATTTATTTCTAGCATGCGGGCTTGAACTCCTTTATTCTTTCCTCTCATATTTGCACTGTTATCATAAGCTTGGCCTCTCATGTCAGCAATGTCTATTCCTAAGTTGTTTGCCTTTTCAAGAAACGCTTCCAATAAGCCCTCGCCAGTTGTATCATGAACATTAAGAAAACCAACAAACACTTTGCGAATATTGACACCATCTTCACCATTGCATTCAACAAAGCATAACACCACAGACATCTGTTCTTCATGTGACACGTAGGGAGTACAGTCCAAAATAACTGAATAATATTTTGCTTTTTTAAGCTGCGCTATGTTGGCCTCTTGAATGTTACTGGCAACAAGTTGAATCAGCTCATTTTGGGTCTGTGGACTGAGGTACTGAACATGTGTCTCTGCCTTGTTAATCCTCTGTAAAAGTTCGCTGAGGACAGTATCATACTTTGCAAGCAATTCAAACAGTCCCAAAAAGTTTCCATTCGAAGGATCGCCGAGCTTGTCATTACTTCCTTGAAATGCCAAGTTTCTTTTGGACAAGAAAATAACGACATCAACCATGCATTTGACAACATTTCTCCAGAAATCTCTCTTTCAGAAAAGCCTGCAATTCGAGTTGGTCAATAGATGTACGGTTTACTATGCCTGACCGAAGGTCAAACCATTTCACCATACAGTCTTGATGACCTTTGCCTGTTTCATGCTGCTGAAGTCTTTTTGACAGTGCTTTCCAAGCAGATGTTCCACAATGTAGCAGTATGTCGCCAGTGCCAAATAATTTACAACAAAAACAAAAAATGGCATCTTTCTGAACTGAGTACATTAAGACCATGAACGTCTTATTTTCTCGCCATTTGCCATGGTTCAATAGAAATGAGTACTTGTGAACCTCCGTCTTTCCTCATTAAATAGAAATTTGTAACTTTCATTCTGCTGCGGTGGGCCACGTGCAACAATGTCGCACACTTGCCTGTCCGATATTATAGATATGATCTCCTGGATCATTAGTCAGTGGTTCAGATTCAGATACTTCTTTCCCAGCAGCAGCTGGAATATCTGTCACAGTTTGTTTGGTAGAAGAATTGGCTTCACCTTCGACCTCACTTGAAGCACTTCTGGATACGATTCGTCGCTGCTAGCGCTGTCCGTTTCATGTGCCTGTACCTGTACGTTAGATTGCAGTGCAAAATACGTTGACAACTTTGGAATTTTCTCAAGTTCCTTCTCGGCATCTTTTGCTGCCTTTCGTTTACTAGCTCCACTCTTATACGTTTTCTTAGACATCACAAAGCACACTTCTGCGTTGGAAACGATAAAAAACTAAACAACTAAATTAATAACATTTATCCGTGACCGCCATTATGAACGCAAATACTCATTCTTTGAATGGGTCCAACTAAAATTCGAAACTGACCGACGGACAACTGATGTAGCCAATAGCATTATGATGCGTCAATAAAACCGACATGGATTGTGCAATAGCGTAAATAAATGTCACTTACCTAGTTATACCTTACATTTTTTTTGCCACTTTTAGGGGCCCCCTTCCTTGCGGGGCCCCCTCCGGTCGGAGGGTACGGAGGGCGCTCGCTACACCTCTGCTAGGATGGAAGCTGTTCTATAACCCCTAATCATTTTTGTTGCCCTTCTCTGTACCTTTTCCTTTTCTTAAAAAAAGAAATTAATAAATTTCTTTAGAGAAGAGGCAACCAGGACTGGATGCAGTATTCAAGGTGAGGAGGTAGCTAAGGAACTTGAGGAGGAAGGAGGGCAGTTAAACAGGGGCTGCAGCGGCAGTCTCTCCAGCTGATGTTCCTGAACCTCCACCAGATGCCACATCCTGTCCGTTTGTTCCTGCAGTAGCTCCAGTGTTGCATCCTGCCTCCTCTGATCTTCCTGCCACCACCTCTCCTCACATTCACTGGACGCTTTCTTGTCCTGTGCTATTGTGTCCTTCCACACTTCCTGCTGAGCTCTTTCAGGGCAGGTGGCCTGCATGAGCTCAGAGAACATTTCATAGCGCGTGTGTTTTTTTCGCCGCCTTATCTGAGATAGCCTTCGGGACGGAGGAGGGAGGCTTGAAACATTTGCAGCTGTAGGAGGAAAAAAGGGAGAGAAGATACATTTTATAGAACAATGGGTACACTCTTTCATAGTGAACAACACTATTCACATTACATAGCACGCGTGATTTCGGTATAAGGTCTTTTTTGCATCTTATACTGAGTGCCTGCAGTCTTAATAGCCTTAATAGCAGTCTTAATAATATATACTTGAAATACCGGCATGATGGTTCACTTTTTGACCTCCGTCGCCTGAATGCAAAGACTAAGACAGTGCAGAAACTCCTTCTTGAGGCACTCTTTGCTGACGACTGTGCCCTCATGGCTCACACTGAAAATGATCTTCAGCACATTGTCAACAAGTTTGTTGAGGCTTCGCAACTTTTCGAACTAACTATCAGCCTCGGAGAGATAGAAGTTCTCCATCAACCTGCACCTGGATCAAATGTTTCTGTCCCGAGCATCTCCATTGACGGCACTCAGCTGAAAGTAGTGGAGAACTTTAAATATCTGGGTAGTGTCATATCCAGTGATGGCTCACTGGATAATGAGATCAACGCACGAATATCCAAAGCAAGCCAGGCACTTGGCTATCTGCGTGTCAAAGTTTTAAATCACCACAACATCTGGATGTCAACAAAACTGCTTGTGTACAGAGCTGTTGTTCTTTCGTCTCTTTTGTACGGGTGCGAAACATGGACACTATATAGGCATCAAATCAAGCAGCTTGAAGCATTCCACATGCGCTGCCTCCGCAACATCATGAAGATCCACTGGCAAGACAAAGTGCCCAATCTCGAGGTCCTCGAGAGAGCCCAAATGACAAGCATTGAAATGATGATCATGAAGTCACAGCTACATTGGACTGGTCATGTCAGCCGCATGGATGCCAACAGAATCCCCCGCCAGCTTCTGTATGGTGAGCTCTCCCAGGGCATCCGGCATATAGGTCGTCCACGGAAATGTTACAAGGACACCATCAAAGCCAATCTGCAGTACAGCAGTATCAAACTAGGGACCTTGAGGACACCGCCAGCGACAGAACACAGTGGAGTGCAACAGTCAGAAATACCTGCATCGCCTTTGAGGAAGACTGCTGCCGGTGTCTACATGAGGCATGCGAACGACGTCACAGAGCATCAGCAGCGCACAATCCACTGACCGCAAACGTCCCATGCACCATCTGCAGCAAAATGTGCACTTCTAGAATTGGCTTGTACAGTCACCAGAGGGTACACCATGAGACCAACAATAGATGAGCTGCACAGATTTGTCATCATCAGATCGATGGACTACCAAGAAAATATTGAGTGCCTGTGGCTTTGGTGTTAGAGATCAAACATGCTAGGCAACAGAATTCAGCTTGCAGGTGGCCATGGTAAGCCATAGTATTTTGGCTTCTGCAACCTTCATAACAGCAGCACCCTCCTTTCCCATACCAAGCAAAACTCGCTGAGTTGTCCATTTAGGGCTGCGGTTTTCATGTTAATGTGCAGCAGCAGAAACCAAACTAACCCTCCCCCTCCTTTTCTCTGGGACGACCACTTTAACCCTCCCCACACCACACCGCATGGCTGGTATCAGGGAAGATCCCTGCTAGCCAAACATGAACGTTTCAGCTTGGCTAACTGTGGGGAGGATTTCTTTTCAGCACAGGCAAACAGCCCAGTAGGAATGGCCACTTATGTCCCCTTAATTAAATTCCCGTATTTCAACCAGGTTACCATGAACGATATCACTTTCCTGAGGAGTGAAAGAACGGATGTTGCTTGAATGCCAGTAAACACCGAGACCATACGCTGCCTGGCTTTGTCATGCAATGATACCAGATTATTTGCTACTAGCATGGCGTGGTAAAGTGTCCTACCATGGAGGACGGAATAAGGCTGTGCTGTCCAGAAACCTACTGCAAAGGTTTTTTGAGTACCTCCAGGAGAGCTTCCCGGAGATGTCCCTGGAGGATTTCCGCTCCATCCCCAGACACGTTAACAGACTTTTCCAGTAGTTGTACTGGCCATGAATGCATCCCAAGTCCTCAGGGCAAATCAATCATTAAAAAATGCTTGCTTTTAAACCACGTTTTATATTTACAAAAGGTACACTCACCAGAGGTCCCTTCTACAGCTCCATGGTCTGGGACACCACCTTAGGAGGGTATTTCAGTCAGGGTGAGAAAAAGGTCCTGGGTGTCAAGGAGAATGATGTGCTGTGTGCTCTCCTCAACCTCCTCCTCCTCCTCCTCATCATCATCCACAAAATCCTCAGGCATGGCGACAGAGTACCCCATCATCGGAGTCCACAGACATGGGTGGGGTAGTGGTGGCGGCCTCCCCCAAAATTGCCTGAAGCTCAGTGTAGAAGCAGCATGTCTGTGGCTCTGCACCAGTCCGTCCATTTGCTTTTTTGGTTTTCTGGTACGCTTGTCTCAGCTCCTTAAAATTTCACACAGCACTGTGTGGAGTCCCTGTTGTGGCCTCCATCCATCATGGCCTTGGAGATTTTTTTCAAAATGTTTTGGCATTCTGTCTTTGGAACGGAGTTCTGATAGCATGGATTCATCTCCCCATACAGCGATCAGATCCAGAACCTCCCGTATGATCCATGCTGGAGCTCTTTTTCGATTCTGGGACTGCATGGTCACCTGTGCTGATCAGCTCTCCATGCTGGGCAAACAGGAAATGAAATTCAAAAGTTTGCGGGGCTTGTCCTGTCTACTTGTCCAGTGTGTCCGAGTTCAGATTGCTCTCCAGAGCTGTCACAATGGTGCACTGTGGGATAGCTCCCGGAGGCCAATACTGTCGAATTGCGGCCACACTAACTAATTCGAACCATCAATGTCAATTTCAGCGGTACTCCCCTCATCAAGGAGTACAGAAATCGATTTTAAGAGCCCTTTATGTCAACAAAAATGGCTTCGTTGTGTGGACGAGTGCAAGGTTAATTCGATTTAACACTGCTAAATTCAACCTAAACTCAGCCTTAGAGACTAACAAATTTATTTGAGCATAAGCTTTCATGAGCTAAAACCCAATTCATTGGATGCATGCAGTGGTAAATACAGTAAGATGATATATATACACAGAGGACATGAAAAAATGGGTGCTGCCATACTAACTATAACGAGAGTAATCAGTTAAGGTGGGCTATTATCAGCAGGAGTAAAAAAAAAAAAAGCTTTTGTAGAGATAATCAGGATGGCCCATTTCCAACAACTGACAAGAAGGTGTGAGTAACATAGGTGGGGAGAAATAATTAGCAGTTCTGCAATTTCATATCTGAATTAATTCAGAACTCTTGTGTGAATACTGTCTGGTTCTAGTGAAGCAATACTGTTTAATTTATCAGTTTATTCCAAAATCTCTTCTATTGAAACCTCTATCTGGGACAGTTTCCCAGATTTGTCACATAAAAAGATGGCTCAGAGGTGGGAATTCCCCTCACATTCCCTGCAGTAAAGATTAATGCAAAGAATTCATTTAGCTTCTCCGCAACGGCCTGTCTGTCTTGAGGGCTCCTGTAATACCTTGGTCATCCAGCAGCTCCACTGATTATTTTGCAGTCTTCCAGCTTCTGATGTACTTTAAAAAGTTCCGCTGTTAGTTTTTGTGCCCTTAGCTACTTCTGTCTCAAACTTATTTTTGGCCTGCCTTATTCTACTTTTACATTTGACTTGCCAGAGTTTATGCTCCTATTTTCCTCATTAGGATTTGACTTTCAGTTTTGTGACTCTATTCACCTCTTGTATTCTGCTGCTTAGCCATGGTGGCCTTTTTTTTTTTTTGATTGTCTTCTTGCCCTTTTTTTTTTTAAATGTGGGGTATACATGAGCCTCTATTATGCTGTTTTTAAAAAGTCTTCATATAGTTTGCAGGAATTGCATCTTTGTGATTATTCCTTTTAATATCCATTTAACTCGTCGTGTAATTTCCCTCTTTGAAGATAAATTCTGCTATGGTGGATATCTTTGGCACTTTTCCCCCTATAAAGATGTTACATTTAAATTACATTAAGGCTGCTATTAAAGAGCCATTCAGCAATATTCATGTCTTGGACCAGATTCTGTGCTCTACTTAGGACTAAATCAAAAATTGTCTCTCCCCTTGTGGGTTTCAGGACAAGCTGCTCCAAAAAGCTGTCATTACTGGCATTTAGAAATTTTATCTCTGCATCCCTTTTTGAGCTGATATATAACCAATAAATAGGACGGTAGTTGAAGTCACCCATTATTATTATTGCATTTTATACCTTTATAGCCTCTCTAATCTCCCTGAGCATTTCACAATCACAAGTCACCATCCCAGTCTGGTGATCAGAAGTATATTCTTACTGGTATAATCTTATTGTTCAAGCATAAAATCTCTATGGATCAAAATTCCATGGCACAGTTTGATTAATTTAAGATTTTCACTTGGACTCTATGCTTTCCTTTCCCATAGTGCCACTCCCCCACAGCACAATTTGCTCTGTCATTCCTGAATATTTTGTACCCCAGTGTTACTGCATCCCATTCACTAGCCTCATCCCTGATGCCTATCATATCAATATAATCATTTAATGCCAGGCACTCTAGTTCACCTGTCTTAGTATTTACACTGCAAGTATTTGTACATTTTTGCCAATATTCATTTATTCTTTTAAAAATGGGACTGTTTTATCATTCTTCACTAGCGCCTACCTGTAGTTTACCAACTTCTTTCCTGTTCTCTTTACTAGCATATAGAGTTCCTCCTTCAATAAATTGACCCCTATGGGCTATATCTGCCCAAACTGTGTGCTTCTCTGCACCGGTTAGCTTTCCCCCAGCCCTTAGTTTAAAAACTCCTCTATGTCCTGTTTAATTTTACATGCAAGCAGTCTGCTTCCTTTTCAGTTTAGATGAAGACCATCCTTTCTGTATAGGTGCCTCCTTTCCCAAAAGCAGCAAAGAATCCTGTGGCACCTTATAGACTAACAGATGTTTTGGAGCATGAGCTTTCGTGGGTGAATACCCACTTCCTCAGATGCATGCATCTGACATACATCTGAGGAAGTGGGTATTCACCCACGAAAGCTCATGCTCCAAAACGTCTGTTAGTCTATAAGGTGCCACAGGATTCTTTGCTGCTTTTACAGATCCAGACTAACACGGCTACCCCTCTGATACTTTCCCAAAAGGTTCCCCAGTTCCTACTAAACCTAAGAACTTCCTCCCCTACACACTTTGTCTCATCAACACATTGAGACCCTGCAGTTCTGCCTGTCTTCCTGACCTTGAATGTGGAACTGGAAGCATTTCAGAGAAGCACCTTGAGGTCCCTACTGAGATAAAGGCCCCATTCTACCAGGCACTGTACACACACATAGTAGGAGTCAGTCGTTCCTCAAAGAGCTCACAGTCTAAACAGAAAGAGTGGGAGAAAGGAAGTATTATCCTCCCCAGTTTACACATGGGGCACTGACATTTAGTGACTTGCCCAAGGTCACACAGAAAGTCTGTGGCTGAGCCAGGATCTGAACCTAGATCTCCTGAGTTCCAGTCCAGTGTATTAACCTTCTTCCTCCCATTTACAAAATTTTTATTTTTTAAAATTTTAAAGCTAAAACATACATTCTCTATAGTGACTATTTATATGCTTCATCTTTGAAACTGCAAGCCCTTCCTTGTACAAGTAGTCACCACTGATTTTAGTGGGACATGAGTATGGTCAATTATGCAAATAATGTTTTGCAGGACCAAGCCCCCAAGTGTGACAACACAAACTGTTTGAATGTAAAGAAAGCCTTGTAAAAATTTTTAAAAGTGTGAAAAAAACAGCTGATGTGGTGTGTCCACTGTATATAATCCCACTTGTATAATTTCATTGTTTCCTTGTGCTCCTCCTGACTGACTGCCTGTTGTCTCATATAGCTTGTACGCTTTTTGGAGCAGGGATGGCTTTTTTATATCTCTGTAGAATGCCTAGCACAATAGAACCCTGGTCTCAAGATGCAACTGCAATATAAATAATAAAAATGCATGTTCTCTGCACATTCTGACAACCTATGGATGTGCATAGAATTAAAGTAATGCAGTACCATGCCTCAGTTCTGGAGTCCAAATCATTCAGGTCCTCAGAAAAAAGACTGAATAATATTTGTGTGTTTGTCTTACCTGACATATATTCATACACAACGGCTGAATAAGAGCTCTGTGAAAGCTTGTCTCTCTCACCAACAGAAGATGGTTCAATAAAAGATATTATCTCTCCTATCGTGTCTCTAGTATCCTGGGACCAGCACAGCTACAACAATGTATACATATTCATACACACAG
This sequence comes from Gopherus evgoodei, assembly GCF_007399415.2. Lineage (NCBI taxonomy): Eukaryota > Metazoa > Chordata > Testudines > Testudinidae > Gopherus > Gopherus evgoodei. The sequence continues at coordinate 106,135,895 of NC_044324.1, forward strand.
AACTAGTGATTAGGGTAGGGATAAAAATAGAATCTGGATCTAAACTGTGCTCAATTTTGCAAGCTCATAACCTAACTGATGTTGCAAAACCAAACCTTAATTGCTTCAGTTTGTCAGAAACTGGAGACACTAAAAAACTTATCTGAACCCAAACTTTGATTGTTTGGCTTAAATTGTAACTGATTTTGTTTACAAAATCTCACACCTGATCAGCTAAGTCTGCAAAACCAAAAATTGGCTCCTCACTCCATCTTCACAAAAAAAAAGTGGCCAAAAAGATTTACATCAAGCTTTCCTGAAAAATCCACTTTTGGGCTGAAAATCCCAGTTGAAAGGTTAGTTTCCCCCTGTCTCTGAAGTTATATGCATCTAAAAACATGAATTTATTGTACAAAATTCCTTAGCCATAACTCCAGTCCTGTAATAATGACACTATAATAATGTAGAGACCAGATTAAACTTTCAAAACTTTTAAAGAACTTTTAAAATGATATAACTATTTCAGTGTAGTGAATTAAGTTACTCTAGATTTACACAAGCATAATTGAGAGCAGTTGTTAAAACTGAATAAGATCTTATTATGCTTTAACCTCTAAATAACTGTTTACTAGCTTCAGTTATTTTAGCCAGTGTTTTTATGGAGGTCATTTACTATAGATATCAGTTCTTACATACGAGTTCAAATATGATACTACCTGACGTGATTTCTAAAAAAAACCCTAATGCCAGATCAAAGGAATTTAGTCACTGTACAATTATTAATATTGACATCAGTACATATATTGCAGCAATGGAATATTCCTTTCAAATTGTCACTTCTGCTTGGGCCAGTATTAAATTGACTGCTAACTACCCGAGGGGGAGGAGGGCGGGGGGGGGGAAGAGAGAGGCTGAAATTTCTCTAAATGGGGGGGGGGGAGGTTTGCACACCCCACCAGTCTCAAACCTCTGGAATTAGCCCAGGTAGAAAACAGGGGGCTTGATCCAAAGCCAGTTTAAATTAATGGGGGAGTGTAGTGTATAGGAAATGGATACTATACCTTTAACAGTTTGTGAAGCCTCAAGTGGCACTTTGTATTTTGTGTTGGTAACCCTGCCTCAGAAGTAGTATATGTAGCTATTTGTTGTATCTAATTAAACACGATTTGAACCCCACTGTGCCTATGTCGTTTCTTCATATTATGTTTATTACCCAAAGAGCCAAAAATACAGGAGTCTTTCCATTGGCTTCAATGGGTTGTGGCTAAGGCCCATGGTAAGTACATAGATTGTTGTGAAATATAGTCACAGTGATTATGAAAAGTTATGTTCAAACACAAGCAAACCCAATTACAATGCTGTGTTTAACCTCAAAACAGGAACACAACCATTACCGTTCCCCTGCCTCCAGACTCTGGAACATCCACCTTTACAACAGTTGGAGGGTGAGAAATAGTCTCCTGTTGAGGCTTTTAAAGCAAAAGGAGCAGAAACCATTACACTGGCTCAGTTTCCCTTCCCATCCATCATGAGGCTGATCCAACTTTCATTGAAGTTACTGGAAAGATTCCCATCGACTTGAAAGGGAGATGGATTGGGCCCCTGGGCAGAAATCCAATTGCATTCCCATTCAAGCAGTGTTTCTGGTCTCCAGCAGCCTGGAACTTGGAATTCCCAATTCATTTCCAAACCTAGGGGCTCAAGCAAGGGAGTGCAAAGTGCGAGAGTCATGCCAATGTGCCAACTAGAATCATTGTGCGTGTGAGTTAATTATATTAATTTGAGTGCCCTGCTTTAAGAGATTCAGCTACAGCAGCAAGCAAGAGAAAGTGAACATAGAAAGTTTTACATGGGTGATAGGGAGAACTGTGATTATGCCAGGCTGTGAGAAATTTGGGGTTGGCTCGAAATAGTTACATGACATAATCCTCCTGGATCTTTGAAAAGACTGCAAGGACCTGCTAGAACATTTGAAAAATGTATTGGTCGTGTTGCTCCTGGATTTGCAGTGTGTGGCTGCCTGGGCATACTGCTCATTAAGGAGCTATGTGTAACACAAACAACCCCCCCTCCAACAGCATGTTTATCTCATGGCACAGAATGCCATATGCCCACAGATCAAAGACTGTGGGAACAGATGCTGTTAGCAAAGCAGCAGCTGCACTCAGATCCTGTCCACACCCTTCCTGTTTGCAGTGGCCTACCCTGGGGCTATTATGTTCCCAACAGGGCGATGATTATCCCCCCGCCATTCCCTCCTTCCCGGCCGCCGCTGCCATTCTCTAGGGAGGGTGTACCAGCACTTGCCTTGCCGCCTGCTTTCAATTGCTCATTGTTTCTTTCGTAAGGTGCAGATAGTGGGCTAGACACTCCTTGGCTGGTGTTCTGATAAGGCTCTAGAAATTGTTCTCATTTATTATACAGAAGCTTGTTGGGAAGAATAAGCCAAAAGGCTAACTAAGTAGGGCTGGTTTTTTTACATTTAAAAGGAAGGAGCTCTAGTCTTTCCAGACTTGAAAACCAAAAGGCAATGGGCCAAATTCGTATCTCCACACTCTAGGTTTACATCAGTGGTAACTCCACAACAATTTGTAAAGTTACTGCATATGGGCTCCAGTGGAACAGAGGTCAGATTCTGGCCCACTGCATGAAAAAGTCTCTTCTTCTCCATCCCATAATTCAAGATGTTTCTTAAATCATTTATAACATGATTCATTTAAGCACTAGCAAAGGATGTAAGGAATAATCGTACAATGACAGGGAAAGTAACTAATGGAAAGGCTCCCTTTGAGTTTAATGGGCATTGGATGCTCTAACAGTATAGCTGGTTGTAAAAAGGGTCCCTTTTCTACCAGCTCTAATAGGTCTCTGTATGAGACACACCTGGGACCAATTCAAGTTACCAAGGAGAAATGGTCCTGATTCTGCTCTCACTTATATCAGGAAGAATCATGAGTAATGCCACTGAGGTCAATACATGGGTTTACTCTAAGTAAAATCAGTCCTCAAAAATCTGCTATTCAGATTTGCATCATTTTAAGGCAAGGAAAAAGGGTCTTCTTGGCAGGGATGCTTTGGCAGTATCTAGGATAAGACACGAGTTCTACTGGAGGCAGGGAGTTCCCCATCCCTCCTTCAGCTTCAGCACGGTTTACCGTGGAAGAGTCATTGTTTTCTTTGTTAAGTAGTAATTTGAAAAAGCCATCTCTTACAGCTTGTTTGTATAGTGTGGGAGGGGGGGCACAACAAAACTAACTTTTGGTATGATGTACAGGCACAGCTCTCACTGGGACAAAGATGACTAGGCCAAAAAAAGTAACTGATAGGAATCTGTGCCAGATCTTCAGCTGGTCTAACTTGTCTTAGCTGGCCCAGGATTTGTTTATTTTCTTATTGTTTCATATATTAATGACTGAGGAGAAAAGAGTGAACAGCCCGGTGGGAAAACCTGTCTGATACAAAATTTAGTTTAGTCCAGACTGCGAAAGATTGCAAGGAACTTCAGAGGGATATAACCAAGGTAGATAAATTGTCAACACTGCATCTTCTCTGCCATCATGTTGCCTAACTCCAGCTAATCCACAGAGGCCGGGATAATCTGATCTATTTATAAACAGTGCTGGGTTTCAAATAACTGGGGGCAGGAGGAGGAGAAGACCTCTGTTATTAGAGATAACTCGGTGCAGAAAATTCTGCACAATGGTGTTGTGACCATCAAAAAAGTAAATAAAATTAGTTTGATAAGGAATGGAATAAAAATGGCATATTTTCAGTATGAGTTATGTAAGTTAATAATCTGGACAAAGTGGTAAACAGTGAGGGGGGAAATTTGCAGAGGATACAAAACTAATCAAGATAGTTAGTCCACAGCGACTGAGAAAAGCTACAAAAGGATCTCTCAAAACTGGATGACTGGGTAACAAAATGACAGATGAAATTCAGTGTTGATAAATGCAAAGTAATGCACATTGGAAAACAATCCCAACTATACATATAAAATGATGGCGTCTAAATTAGCTATTATCACTCATGAAAGATCTTGGAGTCATTGTGGATAGTTCTCGGAAAACATCCACTCAATGTGAGGGGCAGTCAAAAAAGCAAAGAATGTTGGGCGTCATTAAGAGATAGACAGGACAAAATATATTGCCTCTATATAAATGCCCACATCTAGAATGGTATGCCCACATCTAGAATACTGTGTACAGATGTGGTTGCCTCATCTAAAAAAAAAAAAATAGATATAGTGGGCTTGGAAAAGGGCAACAAAAATGATTAGGGATATGGAACGGCTACCGTATAAGGAGAGTAATAAAACTGGCATTTTTCAGCTTGGAAAAGGAAAGACTATGGGGTGGGGGGGGGGTGGATCTGATTGAGGTCTATAAAATCATGACCGGTATGGAGATGGTATTGTATGTCTTCTTGTATATCCCTTTCCTAACTGTTCCTAATATTAGAGGGGTAGCTGTGTTAGTCTGGATCTGTAAAAAGCAACAGAGTCCTGTGGCACCTTTAAGACTAACAGATGTATTGGAGCATAAGCTTTCGTGGGTGAATACTCACTGTGTCAGATGCATGGGTATTCACCCACGGAAGCTTATGCTTCAATACATCTGTTAGTCTTAAAGGTGCCACAGGACTCTGTTGCTTCTTCCTAATATTGTTCACTTTTTTGGCTGCCACTGCACATTGAGTCGATGTTTTCAGAGAACTACTCCTAAGGACTCCAAGATCTTGTTCTTCATCAGTAACAGCTAAATTAGACCTCTTCAGTTTGTATGTATAGTTGGGATTATATTTTCCTAGGTGCATTAACCAACACTGAATTTAATAATCTGCTATTTTGTTGCCCTAGTCACCCAGGTTTTTGAGAGCCCTTTGTTACTCTTCAGTCAGCTTTGGTCTTAACTATCTTCAGTAATTTAGTATCATCTGCAAAATTTGCCCCCTCGCTGTTTACCCCTTTGTCCAGATCATTAATTTACATAACTCATACTGAAAATATTATGCCATTTTTATTCTACTCCTTATATGAAATATTTTATTTACTTTGACAGTCAACACCATTGTGCAGAAAATTCTGCACAGGAGTTGTCTCCAACATGGGTCTCCTCCTCCCCTGCCCCCATTATTTGGAACCCAGCACTATTTATAAATAGATCGCTTTATAAAGTTTTAGTATAGTTAGTTTCATCATACAAAGGAAAAAAAAGGAGGCCATTCAGTGAAATTGAACGGCAATCATTTGAAAATATTTTTCTCTTTTCAAAATTACCCTATGGCACTCATTGCCACAAGACATCCCTTATTTGGATGACAGCATCCAGAGTTACATTAGATGAAATGTTTTTAAAGGGATAAAGCCATGTTTCAGGACATAATCAACCCTTGAATGATGGGGACTAGGAGTAACACTTTCATCATGCATTGGTTACTTCCTAATATTCATTATGGAGGTTTCTCCCACCCTGCCTAGCTGTCTTCTAAAGCATCTGGTACTAGCCTACCACCAGAGCCCCCAGTGGTCTGATCTGGTATACCAACCATGTTCTCATGAACCTAACACTATACCTTTCATAATGCATGTTCTAGCCACTCCTCAACAACAAAATTCTAGAGATTCATTCCTCAGTACAGGAGTTTCAGCTACACTGGCGTCTAGAACATTTAAAAGACCACAGTGAAAGAATTTTCTTCAAAAAAAAAAAAACAAAAAAACAAACCTTTCCCTTGCATAATAGCATGAGGAGGAAATTTTCCTGTAAACTATTCTCTATCTTGTGTGTTTTCCCTTGGCTTGTTTGTTTTCTTCCCTAACAGCTTATTTGTTTTCCCACTTGTGTTTCCGCTGTCGCTTATTGGTGAGTAAAACGGTCATTTCCCATGTCTCAGTTGTTTCCACTCTCAACATTTTACACTATAAAAAACTGGTTTTCCTTTTTAATCATAATTGGTGCATGCAAGCAGCAGCTAAATAAGAAAAAAGAGGAAGGCATGTCTGTGTGTTGTGCATGAAAGTCAGTATGAGGTCACCAACATTCTGAAGCTATGTACTGGAAGTAAACTTGCATGATTATGACTTCAAGGGCGGGGGAAGAGGAGAAGGAGGAGGAGAAGACATATGAGGAATCATTTTCAGTGTCAAAATAAAGGAGAATTTAGTTACAGTATAAATCAGAATATTGTGTCCTTTGGTTTACCAGAGATGCAATATTTTTTTAAGACCGGAAGGACCATGATGATCTAGTTTGATCTTCTGCAGCATAAAAGTCATAGAATTTCACCAATATCCACTCCATAACTTCTGGTTGAGGTAGAACATATAAAGCAAATGTGTTCATGCTTAGTTTAAAATATTAGATCGCATTGAGAAAGCAGGGAAGATTAGAGAACAAAATGGATGCAGCTACTATGAGGTGCAAAATTTAAGAAGGTAATCAAGGTAATTCAGCTGTCCTGCAATGCTCAGACCTCCACTATGTGAAGACTGGAGAGAGAATCTGCGTTTAAAATACAACAGTGGGAGTTTTGGCACAGCTTTCCTGAATGGCCTTGGGCAAGTCACTCCACATCAGACTTGCCCTGTGCCTCACCAGGATCCTCATCGGTAAAACAGGGATTATTAAGTATCTACTTCACAAGGTTAGTGTGGGGTTTAGTTAATGTTTGTAAATTGGCTTAAGAACCTCAGAAGACCTAAACTGGCATAGCTCCATTGAAAGCAGCTGAATATAAGAACTACTGTCTTATGTATGGACATTAACACATTGTGGTTACTAGCAGAATAGAAATAATGACAGATTGCTTTCTCTCTCTGTTTATGCAGCATAACATCCTCTGCAGGAATTGTTGCATCAGCCATATTTTGCATGGCTAGGGCGTGGTTTTCCAGTTATTTATTTATATACATTTTTATAGGCTCAACAATCAGATATCTATAGTAACTGGGACTTCGGAGATTCCATCTGTGGCCCAGTAGATTACAACATGGTTGTTTGTGGAAACATTGTCTTAAAGAAATGTGTCTAAAGACTGAAATCAGGTTCAACCTGAGCTCCTGAAGGAATGAATTCCTGGGTCCTAGGCCCCGCTGTTGACAGTCAAAAGTTCAGATTTCAAATGAAGTGCCCCTGCTGAGTACAGCAAACATGATGGTGAGCAGATAGTGCTGGACACAGTCACTGAGATAAAGGGGTTCTAATCCATTTCAGGCTCTAAAGTGAAGGAACAGCCCGGGAATTTGTTTGATAACTACCACTGATGACAGCGTGCCACTGGTGATGTGTTCATATTATTCATCCTTGGGTAAGAGGTAGGCTGCTCCATGCTGCACCAGCTGGGGCTCCCATGAACTACTGTGGCTTGAACAGGTACTTTGCATTAGTGTTTATTCTGGAGGTGACAAATGCATAAATCACTGTCACCAAGTCTGCCTCGGAGAAGAACGGTGTGGTCATTTGACTAGTGGAAGGTTACAAAAAAACCTAGCTGTCCATTGCTGCTAGTTGGGTATCCTGGAGCAATGAAGAATCAGAGGACCTGCAACTACCTACTCTGACCACTGAAGAAGGGCAGAGATCTTCCATGAAGGCATAAAATCACCTTTTCAGCCAGTCTCAAACTTGTTCCCCTTCTGATCAACATCACTTCCATCTTCACTATGTTTAGTTTAGAGACTGGTCTTCATCCCGACACCAAATCGCTAGGAAGAGTCAGTGACTCCATTTGCTGAGAAGTAGGCGATCAGGAATGAGAGGCAGCAGCTGCACCTGCCTAGTCACTAGGCAGGTCAATGAGTGCAGCTGGACCATATCAGAACCATCCAAATTGCCTTTGCTAATCGGGTGGCTTGTTCATAACCCAGCAGCTGCAGAGGCTCAGTGGCTGCTCAACACCCACACCGTGGATTCTGGTTCTGATCCCTGCTCTGAGCTCTAGGCATGACTGCCTATAATCCAGTCCCCTGCCGGATGCCAAGAACTGGGTATCTGTATATCAACCTCCCTTGTGGCCTGAGAGAGATGCTAAATAACAGAACAAATAGGTCAGTGCAGAACTCCACAGCTGAGTGACCTCAAGAAAGATTAGGAATGGTCACCCATAGCCACTATCTAGGATGTCTCTAAAAGAGACACAGGGCATCAGTACAAAGTGATTCTGCTTATACCTGCCAGGCTTTATAAGTGGAAAAGCAATACCTCAGCATGGGTGTTCGTGAGATTATGTCATCTCCATGTCATGCCATGCCTGCCTAAAGATTGACAGGAATGAATTCAATTATATAAATCACAACACTTCCAATTAGATAATATCAAAATATTTTGAATGATTGAACTGGAAAAAATGGCACAAGTATATGCTTTACCTTATAGATTGTAAGTTACCATAACATACAAATAAGGCCAAACAAGTGCCCAAAAACTCTATACCATGTTTCTTTATATTCTATGGGGGATTAAATTCTGAGTGACAATAACTCCTTCAGTTTTATATTTTAAGAAATTTCCCTTGTAAATTTACATTGGGCTTAGGATCACAAGGAAATATTAAGATTTTCTAAGAAGCACTGCCAATTGTTTTATAGATAGTGTCTGTATTACCAGAAACTAATATTCAATTTAGTAATTTAGAACAAATCATCATAGTACTTGTATCACGTGAACTGATGTTAGGTTAGAGCAGAAAACCCAAGACAAAGCAGAAATCTGAAGGAATCTACATTGATGCAAAGTGAAATAAAGAGGATTACAAGTTACAACACTCTGCCTCTGAGGACATAATAGGACTCTCCCGGAACACTCATTCTACTTATCTAGAATCTTGACCTTCTTCTGCACCTTTTGATCAGCATGCCGGGGACCGCCAGAGACTTATCTGTTACAGCAGGAATTTGCCCTGTGCCTCATGCACCCATTTTACTGGCCACTTGCACACTGGATTATGGGACTAACACTTCAACACTCAAGTGGAAACTTGAGAGCAGTTCATGGTCTCTATCACAGGCGAGGTGTAACAGAGTCAAGTGGGAGGTCAAGCAGAACTAACTGGGTGAGGTGCAGCAGACTTCCTGACTCTTGCCAGCTTAATGGAAGCTGATTGCTGTCAGTGGAAAAATGAAACATCCTCAGGCCATTTAGAAATGGCAGAATGATTGTATTTTCCTAACAATCCTTGTGGGGATAAGGACTGTGCTTATATTAAACAGTGTGCTCAATATTTTCTGTATATGCCTCAGGTTAGCACAGTTCTTAGCTAGAGCTAACAGGTCAAAATTCTCTGCAGGTCCCAGCATGCAATGTTCCATCTTGATTCAAATAGTGGCCCAAAACTCAAGACGATGTTGTAGAGTGCATAGTCTGTAGCCCTAATCCACAGAGGGGACTGTGTTGCAATGCTGGATATTGCCATACCTAACTTTTAGACACTTAGGGAAAAAAATCATTGGAACAATGGGATTCAAAGCCTAAATTAGGCCCCTAGCCTGCCTGTACAATGAGTGGTTCCTGTACAATGAGACAGGTGCCTACATGCTGGGCAGGGAGCTGCATCCTAAGCCCTTCCCCTAGCATGGAGTTATGCGAGTCTAGGCTGAAGGAAGGTGCCTACCTCTGCTTGCAATCCACAGCAAGGAACCCCACTCCTGGAGTCTGACATCTTAGACACCTACACCACTCTTGGAAGAAACTGGAGGAAGAAATGGTGGTGCCCTTAAAACTCTGAGCCCAGTGGTTAGGATTCTTCCCACTATGTCTTGAGTATTGAACTGGGGTCTCCCACATTGGAGATGAGCGCTCCAGCCTCTGGGCTGTGGGGTATTCTGATGTGGGACTCCCTTGGTCTCTCCTATTGAAGTTGTTCCACTTTGGATAAATAATTAGAGTCAATCGAGCAAAGGAACCTGGGTCTTCTGCCTCTAGTTGGGTGCCCTAATCAGCAGGCCATAGAATCAGTCACTCTCACTCTTGCTGGCCCATTGGCTGCTCTAGCTGCTATGCTAAAAGTTATAAGTGTGACAGTACTACCACCACCTCCTGGATTTTGAATGGGGTTCAGTCCAGTAGGCATGGTCAATCACACCTGCTGGATCAGGCCCCATGGGGAAAGTAGCCACAGGAATGCTTATCTTCTGATGGTTTATTGGTCACACAGGGCTTAGGTGAGAGATAGGTGTCCAGATGCCTAGAGTCAGGCACCAGTGTGCACATCCAGGGGCAGAAACACAGGTTCCTAGGAACGCATACAGCACAAATGAGAGTGCTGAGTAAGCTTAGGCACCTACAGGTTTAGGTGACAGCCCAGCAGATGGGGGTTGTGGATCACAATGGCCCCTAAATCTTACTTAGGCTCCTACATTTAGGGCCTAAATCCCTTTGTGGAGCTGGGCCCACAGGCTACACCTCTGTGCTGAAGATTCCAGAAAGGGTGTGGTCTCTGATAACAGAGAAAGATGGAGCAGACACTGGGAAGGAAGATTTGTTCCGTTTGTAACTCATTGCTATTTTTTCTAATAAATGGCCAACATTTATGAAGGTCTGTGGTTCCCTATATTGTGATACTCTCAGTCATGGTTTTACACTTAATTAGAAGTAGAGGGTTAATTACAGAGCTGCTTAGAATCCATCCAAGGGGAAATGAAAAAGGGAAACCAGCTCAAAACTATCACTCATTTATTGATCAGTGCACTCCAAGTATGTTTTGTACTGGCAAAGAAGGTGGCAGCCTCAGAAAGACTGACTTGATTGGATTGAGTGTATACAGACCTACACAAGATGCTAACAGACAAGGTCCCAACCCTGATCTAACTTGAGCAATCTAACTCAGAAGAAGATACATGGTTAAGATCCAAGAATGTGCAGAGGAGACTGTGTGGAAAGAAGCCTTTCCCAGGGGAGAAAGAAAGAGCATAAAGAAAAAGAAAAGTATTGAGGAGCCTGAGGAGTATCATAGGACTTTAAGGTCAGAAGGGACCATTATGATAATCTAGTCTGACCTCCTGCACAACGCAGGCCACAGAATCTCACACACCCACTCCTGTATCAAATCTGCATCTGAGCCATTGAAGTCCTCAAATCATGGTTTAAAGACTTCAAGGTGCAGAGAATCTTCCAGCAAGTGACCTGTGCCCAAGACTGCAGAGGAATGCGAAAAACCCCCAGGGCTTCTGTCAATCTGCCCTGGAGGAAAATTCCTTCCCAACCCCAAATATGGCCATCAGCTAAACCCTGAGCACGTGGACAAGACTCATCAGCCAGACACCCAGGAAAGAATTCTCTGTAGTAACTCAGATCCCACCCCATCTATCATCCCATCACAGGCCATTGGGCATATTTACTGCTAGTAGTCAAAGACAAATTGATTGCCAAAATTAGGCGATCCCATTATCCCATCCCCTCCATAAATTTATCAAGCTTAGTCTTGAAGCCAGATGTGTCTTTTGCCCCCACTACTCTTCTTGGAAGGCTGTTCCAGAACTTCACTCCTCCAATGGTTAGAAACCTCCATCTAATTTCAAGTCTAAACTTCCTGATAGCCAGTTTTTATCCATTTGTTTTTGTGTCCACATTGGTACTGAGCTTAAATAATTCCCCTCCCTCCTGGTATTTATTCCTCTGATATATTTATAAAGAGCAATCATCTCCCCCCTCAGCCTTCTTTTGGTTAGGCTAAACAAGCCAAGTTCTTTCGGTCTCCTTTCATATGACAGGTTTTCCATTCCTCGGATCATCCAAGTAGCCCTTCTCTGAACCTGTTCCAGTTTGAATGCATCCTTCTTAAACATGGGAGACCAGAACTGCACACAGTATTCCAGATGAGGTCTCACCAGTGCCTTGTATAACTGTACTAACACCTTCTTATCTTTGCTGGAAATACTTCACCTGATGCATCCCATGACCGCATTAGCATTTTTCACAGCCATATCACATTGGCGGCTCATAGTTATCCTGTGATCAAACAATGCTCTGAGGTCCTAGTCATCCTCTGTTACTTCCAACTGATGCCTCCCCAACTTATTACAATAGTTCCTGTCATTAATCTCTAAACGCATGACCTTGCACTTTTTACTATTAAAATTTCATCCTATTACTCTTACTCCAGTTTACAAGGTCATCCAGATCTTCCTGTATGATACCACGGTCCTTCTCTGTATTGGCAATGCCTCCCAGCTGTGTGTCATCCACAAACTTTATTAGCACATTTCCACTTTTTGTGCCAAGGTCAGTAATAAAAAGATTAAAATAAGATTGGTCCCAAAACCAATCCCTGAGGAACTCCACTAGTAACCTCCCTCTAGCCTAACAATTCACCTTTCAGTACGACCTGTTGTAGTCTCTCCTTTAACCAGTTCCTTATCCACCTTTCAATTTTCATATTGATCCCCATCTTTTCCAATTTAGCTAATAATTCCCCATGTGGAACCATATCAAATGCCTCACTGAATAGAGGTAAATTAGATCCACTGCATTTCCTTTTCCAAATAAATAAATAAATAAAAATCTGTTACCTCCTCAAAGGAGGAGATCAGGTTAGTTTGGCATGATCTACCTTTTGTAAAACCATGTTGTATTTTGTCCCAATTACCATTGACCTCAGTGTCCTTAACTACTTTCTCCTTCAAAATTTTCTCCAAGACCTTGCATACTACAGATGTCAACCTAACAGGCCTGTAGTTGCCAGGATCACCTTTTTTCCCTCCTTTCTTAAAGGTAGGAACTATGTTAGCAATTCTCCAGTCTTAAGGTATAACCTGAGTTTACAGATTCATTAAAAAATTCTTGCTAATGGGCTTGCAATTTCATGTGCCGGTTCCTTTAATATTCTCGGATGAAGATTATCTGGGCCCCCTGATTTTGTCCCTTTAAGCTGTTCAAGTTTGGCTTCTACCTCAGATGTGGTAATATTTACCTCCATATCCTCATTCCAATTTGTCATCCTACCATTAGCCCTAAGCCCCTCATTAAAGACTGAGGCAAAGTCTGCAACTTTGACTTGAATATTTCCAGGCTTCCTCCACCTTTAGATCACCAAGTTTCAGTCCAATCCACATCCCTAACTAATTTCCTTAATTCTTTAAAGTTAGCCCTTTTGAAATTAAAAACCCTAGTCTCAGATCTATTTTTGTTTATCCTGCCATCTAGTTTGAACTGAATTAGCTCATCAATGCTTGAACCAAGGTTGTCCCCTACAACCATTTCTTCTATGAGGTCCTAACTACTCACCAAAACCAAATCTAAAATGGCATCCCCTCTTGTTGGTTCAGCAACTACTTGGTGAAGGAATCCATCAGCTATTGCATCTAGGAAAATCTGAGCCCTATTATTACTAGCACTTGTCCTCCAGTCTATACCTGGGAAGTTAAAGTCTCCCATGATCACACAATTCCCATTAGTAAGAGGCGGAAAGAAATTTTAGAGATTGAACACTCATGGTCCCTCTCCACCATCAACTGTATAAGCACAGTAAACACTTAGCTGCTACCTCCCTCCCCCATCCAAAAAACTGTTTTAGAGTACAAAAGTCCAATATTTAATTGCAACTTTTATCACCACTATTGTACTTACAGTGCACCACTAGTGAGCAAGGCACTTTTCAGCCGTGGAAGAAAGTACACCCTGGCTGTGAAGTACTTACAGTCTAAATTAGAGAAAACACAGGGGAAGTGGATATCATACAAAGTAAGGTGATTGGAGTTGTTTAAGAGAACAGAGCAGAGGAAAGCGCTCTTCCTTTTAAGAAACTGTGGCTTTTCCTGGGTGAACAAAGCTGTGTCAGCAGCATGTTGGACTCTCAAAGATCCACCATGATCACCCTCCTTCACAAGACTTTCCTTTCCCCACACTGGCAGACAGACTTGGGAAATCAGAAGCAAGTAGTGGCTAGTCCCCAGTCAGTCAATAGTGAGGCTTTCACTATAGTTATTGTTCAAACCCTGAGTGCTGTTTTCCATATCCTGTTTCAGAAGTTTGACTTTCCCTACTACATCACTATCCTGTACATAGGTTTTGGTTGTTGTGTACCCCCTGGATCAAGTTTTTCTATTATTTGTAATTTACCTACTTCCAGTTTTTTGGAACTCCGCTTCTCTTTCTCAAGGTTCAGCTGAGACAGTTCACTCCTCCCACAGTCCCATCAGGCTTGCTGCTCTTTAGGCTAAAGGATGGCATCTTGAATACATTAGTTAATACTGGTGGGGGGGGGCCTTTCTAGCATTTAATACTCTTGCCTGATCAAACAATTCTTTACAGTGATTAACTCTTACAGGACTTAAAGGAGGAGAGGGGAGGGCAGAGGCAGAAGGCTGTCTCTCACAGATCACTATCATTGAGGATTTGGTTAGGCTGGTAATTGACACATGGCTTTCTAAATTATAGGGCTTGGAATAAAACAGAAGGATTAAAGCCATGTGTCTGCTTGTGGGTATCACATGCTTTAGGATTACAGTTCCCGTCCTTATGCATGAAAGTCACAGATCTGTTAAGTTTCATCCCTTTGAAAGATGTAGCAAAACTGAAACATTGGGGGTTCATGAGCAGACCTTTAAAACCATAGGAGCTGGGACTAGGGATGCTGTCACACCCCTTGGCTTGAAATGGTTTCCATTATATACAGAGTTTACAGTTTGGTTCAGTGGCTCTCAGTACCCCTGCTCAAGACATTAAAGATGAGGAACTCCTAGAGACCTGAAAAAAGCAATAAAATATGCAGTACAGTCACCTTAAAAAGTCTGATGGTGCCACAGGACCTTGGAAATAGTTTATCACGGAACCTTTAAAAATCTGCCTCTTTTTTGGATTCATCCAAGAAGCAAGGCCCAGTAGCCTTTTTTAAGTGTTTGATTTCAATTCAAAACAGGGAGGGCACACCATGCTGGAATGGGTGTCCCAAGCTGCTCTTCCCTCCCCAATTCAGAATATTGCCTCTACACAAATGTGCTTTTAAATGGAAGCAAGAGTTTTTACAATGACTTCCAGGACCTGCTCTCAAGAGTGAATTGAAACGGCAGCTAAAGTCTTGCCTCTTTTAAAGACTCATTTGATGAGGACTGGAATATCCCAGAACTGGTGATGACACAACCCTCTTCATGTCTGGGTTCAAATTCAGTCCATTACAAAAATTGGTTTCTCATTCCCACTTCTAAGGAACTTAGTCCTAGGAAACTAGTAACTGAATCACCACCATCTGATGGACAAGTGGCACCATATAGGAAACAGATTAGTGATTTTCATTCAGTTCTTAGTGAATAGACAGTCAAGTTACCACATTTTCAGCCTTATTGATTGCTTTCATCAGCTGATGAAAAATTACCCCACTACTGGAACATTCTTTTGGAAGGACTAATTTTGGAGGTTGTTTGTATCCTGTCTATAGTAGGTTTTGCACAGTGACGTGAGTAGTGCATTATGGTTTGAGTGACCTTATTTTTTGTTAAATTTTTCTGTTTGGTAATGTGGGCAAACATTATACCTGGCCTTTCCTCATTAAGGACATCCATTTATATTGCCTCAGTTCAGCAGATTTAACGGAGCATTATGTTACACTTTAAGAAGGAAAATATTTAATAATGCATAATCAATATTGTTCAGATTAATATAAATTATGATACCTGATATGTTGGCTTATGTTTTTTTAAAAAACAATATTAGTTATACTGGTAAAAGCCCTAGTGGGGATGCAGTTATCAGTATAAAGATGCCCTATACTAGTATAGCTTGTTTCACTTCCCAATCTAGAATAAAGCACTGCTACACTAGTGTAAGTGACTGCACTCTTACAGGGGGTACAGATAGGGATGGATATAAAAGAACACTATCAGACTTTAAAAGGAGGTAAAAAGCATGTTAATGACATTTGTGGGCAACATTATATTGGGAGGAGTTGTGAACACCAACAACCAACATGGGAGGAAACAGAAAATGGAAGCAAGTAGAAAAACAAGATGCAAGTTTAGATAGAAAAAATTTAAAAGTTAATACATCTTGGGGATGATGTCCTTCTATGTGACTGCTCCAAGTAGATGTCATGAGGTTCCCAGAACTGAAGGCAAAAGGGAGTGTCAAGGTTTTTTCCCTACTCTGAACTTTAGGGAACAGAACAGATGTGGGGGACCTGCATGGACCCTTCTAAGCTTAATTACTAGCTTAGATCTGGTAACACTGCCACCACCCAAAATTTCAGTGTCTAGGGCACTTGTCCCCCCAAAACTTTCCCCTCCCTGGGTTGCCTTGAGAGGCTTCACCACTTCCCTGGTGAACACAGATCCAAACCCCTTGGATCTTAAAACAAGGCAAAATCAGACTGTTAAAAAAAGAAAGCTTTTAATTAAAGAAAGATAGATAAAAATCATCTCTGTAAAATCAGGATGGAAAATACTTTACAGGGTAATCAGATTCCTATAGACCAGAGGGGACCCCTCGCCAGCCTTAGGTTCAAAGTTACAGCAAACAGAGGTAAAAATCCTTCCAGCAAAAAGAAACATTTACAAGTTGAGAAAACAAACATAAGACTAACACACCTTGCCTGGCTAATTACTTACAAGTTTGAAACATGAGAGACTGATTCAGAAAAATTTGGAGAGCCTGGACTGATGTCCCGTCCCTCTCAGTCCCGAGAGCGAACAACGAACCAACAAAAAGCACAAAGACTTCCCTCCACCAAGATTTGAAAGTATCTTGTTCCCCTATTAGTCCTCTGGTCAGGTGTCAGCCAGGTTTACTGAGCTTCTTAACCCTTTACAGGTAAAAGACATTAACCCCTAACTATCTGTTTATGACAGGGAGATATTGACAAATTAGAGAGTTCAGAAAGAAGCAAAAATAAGTACAGGTCTAGAAAGACTGATTAGGAAAGATTAGAATGGTTAGTAATATGTAGCTTTTCTAAGTGATAACTATGGGATGTTAATTCTGCCTCAACATATGGGGATGGAGAAGATGACCTCTTGAGGTCCTTTCAAGTCCTATACATCTATGATCCCATTAAATACACACACTTATAAAGAGCAAACACTAGAAGGGAGAAATACTGATGGTTATTATGTAGGAGTGTGACAAACAATGACATTAAGACAGGATAAAACAGGGTAAATTTGAGAAAGATCTATTTGATGGCAGAATAATAATTTTCTAAAGGAAATGGCGGACACCCCACTACTTGGGGCAACGAAAACTAGATTGGAGAAAAGTGTTAGTGTTCAGTAGCAAAACAACCTCACACTAGCAGGGGGATGCATTAGATCGGGGTCAGCAACCTTTGGCACCCTGGCGGGCCAGGCCAGTTTGTTTACCTGCTGCGTCCGCAGTTTTGACCGATCGCGGCTCCCACTGGCCGCGGTTCACCACTCCAGGCCAATGGGAGCTGTGGGAAGCGGCGCAGGCCAAGGGATGTGCTGGCCGTGGCTTCCCGCAAGCCCCATTAGCCTGGAGCTGCGATAGGACTTCACAGGACTTCCTGAATGACCTTGAGCAAGTCACTTAAAGCCAGATTTAAAGTATTTATGTCCCTAATTCCCACTGAAAATCAATGGGAGTGAGACACTTGTATGCCTTTAAGAATCTGGCCTTAAGTCTCTGCTGTGCTTCAGCTCCCCATCTGTAAAAAGGGGTTACTATTATCTCTCTACCTCACAAGGACATTGTGAATTATTCAGATACAATGTTGATGGGGGACCTATAAATAGTCTTGGATTTTAATGATTCTGTACTTTTAAAAAAATTGTCTTAAAACAAATTGTTTGTAAAACAGTTCTTCCTTCATGCCGAACACCTGGGAAGACCCAGGTAGGACTCTGCTATACTTTTCTGCATTGTCATCAGCACTTGGAAGGGAACGTGGCGTCCTGACCTCAGGGAAGAAATGGATTTTCAAATTTTTGGTTTTAAATTGAAGTATATTTGATTTTTATACCAGCAGTTCTCAGACTGTGGGTTGAGACCCCATTTTTATGGGGGTAGCCAGGGCTGACGTTAGACTTGCTGGGGCCCAAAGCCAAAGCCTGAGCCTCACTGCCCAGGCCAAAGCTGAAGCCTGAAGGCTTCAGTCCTGGGTGGTGGGACTCACAGGTTACAGCCCCCCCTGCACACACTTGGGGCTAAAGCCCCAGGGCTTTAGCTTTGGCTCCCCTGCCTGGGTTGGCAGGGCTTGGGAGGGCCTAGGCTTCGGTCCCCTGTCCTGGGCTCATGTAGTATTTTTTCGTTGTCAGAAGAGGGTCATGGTGCAGTTAAGTTTGAGAACCCCTGTTTTACACCTATGCATATGCTAGGTTAATAATTAGCTAGATCTGCTGTTTTGGCAGCATTTAAACAACCTGGAAGGAGAAAATGAATGAGAATACTCTAGAATGATAATGACAGGCTCCCCATAAGAGAGAGAGAGAGCGCTTAGGCCTACAATCATTAAACTGTAGGAAGGAGACAGACCTGCGCTGTAAATAAAAGGATCTGCTCAGTCTGTGTATGCCTAGCACATGTTTGAAGCTAGACCAATTCTGATCTGTAAGAAACGAAGCAGAGGCAACTTGTTACCTTCTGCTTCTCCAGCAACTGCTTCCTACTTAGGATGCCTGCCTGAGCTTGCAATTAATTTATTACACCCATCTTTCTGAAGTTGTCCTGTGACAGTGTGAAGAGGCTGTTGCTGCCGGGTTCTCTTTTGCTTTTTTTCCCCTCCTCTTGCCAATCTTTCCCCCCCACACATAGTTCTCTCCTTTGGGGACAGATACCCTAATGCTACAAATGACTGCTGAAATAACAGGTGAAAATACACCCAGGAATGAGGAACATGCAACCATATACATAAAACAGAAAACATCTTCTTTGAATAGGTAGATGATGAAAGGCTGATGTATTGCCATGGACCCAAACAAAGCACAACCCCTTTGGGAATGCATGGTGTTTGCTTTGTTATAAAGTGTTGACATTTTTTTAAGGGCACATTTTTTTTTAAACAGGTAGGCAACCTATTTTTAAATAAACCTTCCGCCTGAGCCAACAGCTGCTTCCAACTTCAGGCATATGATTATGGTCCAAATGGGCCTAGCTGGACTATTACAGAACCTCGCTTGTATTTGATTAGAAATAGTTGACAATTTACTGGCATTCACTGCTACTTCATGAAAGCCAACTAAAACTCTCCTGGAAATAAGTTAATATTGCCTCATCTTCGACAGAAACGTTCTAACTGTGATAACCTCTTAACCTGTCCACTACCAGCTCTGGTTGAGTCAACTGTATGCAACCAGCTTCGTCTTCCATTAAAAGGACCCTTTCCATCGGTTAGGGAGGTCATTATGCTTCCAACATGCTGAATACCATGCAGTTAGAGATCCTTCTCTCCATACTTGAAAGGATCCATACAATTCATCAGTTCAGTATCACTGGTGCAGGACAGTGTCTCAAATATAATGGCACTAAAATTCTTATGTGACAATGCAAAACTTTATATGGAGAAATTTGGCTATGCAGTTAAAAATAAAAACAATTTAATATCTTCCAGGTTAAAAAAGTCTAATATTGTATATTGCAATTAGATATATTGCCACTGAAGATGACACACCATTGTTATAAGAGGAAAGGACAGACTATATATAAAGTGACCTAAGTTTCACCCCTTAAAAATAATGGCTCTGTGGTTTCTTAAGTGACTAAAACCTTGGTGGAAATTTCAAAACAGAAGATGGGCCATAAAGCAAAGATGGAAAAATGCTTACAACTCAGCTGGAACAGAAAAATAGCTAGACAGAGCATTTCAAAGAAGTTCTCTTTAGACCCAGATACATCTAAGTATTAGATTTTGATGAAACGTGAATCTGATCAATTTGACATTAACATCAATCCAACAGAGATGTCAGAAGTACAGGCTACACTCAAGAAACTGAAAAACACAGTGGCAAGAGATGATCTAGTGACACTAAAACGCTAGCAGCATTTGATACCACCACTTCAATGAAATTGAAAGAACTGTTTAATGAAGTCTGGAGAAAAGAGCCCTGACCAGTAGACGCAAAGAATCTGTTAAAAGACCCAAGAAGTATGATCTCACTGATTAGTAATCAGAGAGGAGTTTGCTTATAACACAAAGTCGTAGCGCAAGTCTTCAAAGACGATAAGGCCTTTGCATTGGTCTTCACGGTTGAGGATATGAGGGAGAGTCCTGAACCAGAGCCATTCTTTTTAGATGACAAATCTGAGGAACTGTCCCAGATTGAGGTGTCATTAGACGAGGTTTTGCAAGAAATTGATTAACTAAACAGCAATAAGTCACCAGGACCAGATGTTATTCATCCAAGATTTCTGAAGGAACTCAAATGTGAAATTGCAGGACTACTAATTATAGTCTGTAACCTATCATTTAAATCAGCTTCTGTACAAATGACTGGATGATAGCTAATGCGATGCCAATTTTTTAAAAGGGCGCTAGTCTAATATTAGAATTACAGGCCAGTAAGCCTGACTTCAGTACTGGGCAAACTGGTTGAAACTATAGTAAAGACCAAAATTGTCAGAAACATAAATGAATATAATTTGTTGGGGAAGAGTCAACATGGTTTTTGCAAAGGGTAATCATGCCTCACCAACAAACTAGTATTCTTTGGGGGTGGGGAGTCAACATGCATGTGGACTGGGGAGATCCAGTGGATATAGGGTATTTAGATTTTCAGAAAGCCTTTGACAAGATCCCTCACCAAAGGCTCTGAAGTAAAGTAAGCTGTCATAGGATAAGAGGAAAGGTTCTCTCATGGATTAGTAACTGGTTAAAAGATAGGAAACAAAGGGTAGGAATAAAATGATCAATCTTCAGAATGGAGAGGGATAAATAGTGCTGTCCCACAAGGGTTTGCACTGGGCCCAGTCTTATTTAACATTCACAAATGATCTGGAAAAAAGAGGTAAGCAGTGAGGCAGCAAAATTTGCAGATAACACAGAATACTCAAGATAGTTAAGTCCCAGGCAGACTGAAGAGCTACAAAAGGCTCTCTCAAAACTGGATGACTGGGCAACAAAATGGGAGCTGAAATTCCTTGTTAATAAATGCAAAGTAATGCACATTGGAAAACAAACAATCCCAACTACACATATAAAATGATGGGGTCTAAATTAGCTGTTACCATTCAAGAAAGATCTTGGAGTCATTGTGGATAGTTCTCGGAAAACATCAACTCAATGTGCACCGGAAGTCAAAAAAAAAATTCAAACAATGTTGAGAATCTTTGAGAAAGGGATAGATAATACGACAGAAAATATATTGTCTCTATATAAATCCATGGCATGCCCACATCTTGAATACTGTATGCAGATGTGGTCGCCTCATCTCAAAATATATTGGAATTGGAAAAGGTTCAGAAAAATGCAATAAAAATGATTAGGGGGTATGGAACAGCTTCCGTATGAGGAGAGATTGAAAAGACTGGGACTTTTCAACTTGGAAAAGAGATGACTAAACGGGGATATGATAGAGATTTATAAAATCATGACTGGTGTGGAGAAAGTAAACAAGTGTTATTTACTCCTCATAACACAATGAGGGGCCACCAAATGAAATTCATAGGCAGCAAGTTTAAAATAAAAACAAAAAAGGAAGTTTTTCACACAGTGCACAGACAACCTGTGGAACTTCTTGCCAGAGGATGTTGTGAAGGCCAAGACCACAGCAGCATTCAAAAAACGAACTATATATATTCATGAAGGATAGCCATTGATGGACCTATTAGCCAGGATGGGTAGGGATGGTGTCCCTAGCTTCTGTTTGCCAGATGCTAGGAATGGGCAACAGGGGGTGGATCACTTGATGATTACCTGTCCGGTTGATTCCCCCTGGGGCACCTGGCATTGCCACTGTCAGAAGACAGAATACTGGGCTAGAAGGACCTTCAGTCTGACCCAGCATGGCTGTTCTTATATATATTCTGTAGTGAAAGAAAGAAAGAGTTGGATTCAGGTCCAAGAGATTCTGTGTAGATCAGATATTCACACTAATGACCAGAATATATAGAATGGCAGCCTCCCACCTCCATCCCATCATCAATTCCATTGACTTTGAAAAAGTTATTAGGCAGCCTGCACAGACATTCATTGTGGAATATTCTTCAGTCCTATGGAACTCCAGCTAAAGCTGTCATCATTAAGGCCATGCAAAGTACTCTGGAAAGATTAACAACCAGAGTAGCTAAAAGGGGACAATGGTGTGAAACATGTCTGCAATCTCTGCTGTTTGGCATAGTCATAGACTGGATGATAAAGCAGTGCCTTAGCAAAACAAACATGGGGGTAGCCTGGGTAGCTGGCAAATGCCATGAAGATCTAGACTTTGCCAATGATACTGCGCTATTGAGCAACACCCCCAAAAGCCATGAACTAAGACAGATAACTTGGCAAAAACAGCAGGTCCATTTAGGGCTCAAAAAAATCAGTTATGCAAAAAAATAAAAGGAGAAATCCTTGAACTCAAGCAGTACCACCACATTAGAAGTCTGAAACATCAAGGGGGAAGAACAGTTGATCTACCTGGCAGCACCATACCAGCCAATGAAGATCTCAAGAAAAAAAAGTGACATCAAGGATAGGAAACGCATTCATGGCATTCAGTGGTGGATTTAGAGTTAGTGGGGCCCTGTGCACAGCTTCATTTTTTCCCCCTCACCACCACCTCAGGACCCAGCCAAGGAAAAGAAAAGAACATTCTCTTATTCCCCCTACCTCGCTTTTCACTCTGGGCTGGGGAGCAAGAGGGGTCGGCACTTACCTTGGGCAGCACAGCTCCTGGCAGCGGCTTCTAAGTGATGGGGGGTGGGCAGACCAGGGGGTCTCTCCATGATGCTGCCCACAGGCACTGTCCCCATAGCTCCCATTGGCTGCAATTCCCAGCCAATGGGAGCTGCGGAGTTGGCACCTGGGGCAGGAGCAATGCACAGAGACAGCTCTTCTCCCCCCATGGGCCACAGGGACACACCAGCTGCTTCTGGGAGCAGCACAGTGGGAGGCAATGCGGGCAGGGAGCCGTCTTAGCTGTGCTGCTGCTGGCACATCTGTGTGCCCCTTGGTGGGAGGGGGGTCAAGGGTCTCATGCGCTGCCTGGGGCGGGGTCAGTGCATGGAGCCGCCCCCTCCCCACAGGGACACACAGAGATGTGCCAGCAGCCGTCGGCTTCTGGAAATGGCATGGGGCCACTGGCCATGGAATGCAGGCAGCCTGCCTGAGCCCTGCTGTGCCCCTGGCAGCGACTCAGGGGCAGGTTGTCAGATGAGATTTGTCCTGCATTTTGGGGGGCCCTGTTATTGGGGGCCCCATGCCACTGCACTGTTTCATGGTAAATCCGCCTCTGGCAGCATTTACTAAATGCAACATATGGAAAGCAAGGATATACAGCATCAAAATAAAACAATTTCCAGTTAAAATGTAATATTACTAAACATGTGGCTGCAAACTGTAGATCTCAAACCATTAGACAAAAAACTAGACACCTTTGAAAATAAATGCCTATGAAAGATTATGTGCTTTGGGTGAAAACTAGCAAAGGAGTCTGAGAAATCACCATCCAGCAGCTCATTTCCACCAGAATGAGAAGGAAGCATTGGACATATTTGGGACATGTACTCCAGATGTCAAAAACAGACTCCCCCAAGAAGTTGTCAAATGGAAATCAACTGCTATAAGGAAATGAATGTGCCCAAGAGAAGCCTCAAGAACCCCCTTTAGTAGGGAGGGCAGAAGAGTTAATCTCAGCCCCACAGGGCAGATGGAAGAAACAAATGACAGGGTGGAAACAAGTCTCTTCCATCCCTCTGTGAACTAATGTTAGTGTAGGAAAGATGTAATTTATTTTTTTTTTAGTATCTTCCATTGTGTGAAGGGTGAGTGAGCAATTAAATAGATGGAAGTTGGTGCTCAATTCCCTACCCAGAGTTCTGGAAAGTCTGATGAAAATTGACCATATTCACATTACTCTTGTTAGTGCTCTGGTCTAAACGGTGGCAAAAATTCCACAACACTTACTGTACTGTAGAATGGAAATATGTAAATTAGAGAGTCATCCAAAAATAGTTGTAGTTAACTTGCTGTTTAATAGTTATTCCAAGTAGAACTGTGCAAACTATTAAATTCTCAGTTTGTTGGTAATTCTGAAAAACTAAAGATATTTCAGGTCCACCCAAAAATACAATTTTAACGTGAAAGAGAAACACCACATTTAGATGTTGAACATTTTTTACATGGCCTTTAATTTTTTTTAAATAAAATGTAAGGCAATTTCTAAACAATGTTTTACATTGAAAAAAAACCAAAGTATTTAATTTAAAAAACATTGAAACTAAATGCTTTGACTTTCAGAATATTTTTTCGTCCCCTGAGCCACATGAACAAGTCAGTGAAACTGACAAATTCACAAAGTATTTGGTGTTGCCAAGTTTGCATTTTTCAATGCAAAAGTAATTGTCTTCCAAGATGCTGCATACCCTCAAGTTCTGATTACTTCAGTGGCAGTTGAGGTCACTCAATACTTTTATAGACACGCTCAGCATCTTGCAGGATTAGGCCCAGTGGTGAGCTGGAGCCAGTTCGCACTGGTTTGCACAAACCAGTTGTTAAATTTTGAAGTGGTTTTAGAACCGCTTGTTAACTGGCTTCCCTGGGGCGCACTGTGCTGAGGGAGCCATGTGGGCTGTCTCCTGGCCCTGTTGCTGCTGCTCCTTGGCCTCTGGCCCTGGGGTTCCTGCTACTACCTGGTGGGTCCCCAGCAGCTCTGCTGGGCCTGGCCTGCGTCCTGCTGCTCGGGCTGCTGTCCCCGTGTGAGTACAGCCAGCTCCTGCCGCACCTCCTGCCTCCAGCTAGCCCTGCCCCATGCCCCTGTCTGCAGCCAGCCACACGGCCACTGGTGCCCTGCATTTCCCAGGGCAGTAACCCTACACACCTGCTTCAATGAGGAGGGGAGGGAGCAGCTGGGACCCACACATGTGCACACCCTAGGGTGACCAGACTGCAAGTTTGAAAAATCGGGACAGGGGGTGAGGGGTAATAGGAGCCTAAATAAGAAAGACCCAAAAATCAAGACTGTTCCTATAAAATCGGGATATCTAGTCACCCTAGCACACCCCCAGGAAGTGGCAGTGACCCACACATGTGAAACGGAGCTCATTTCTAGTACAGTTTAAAAGTTTAAAAAAAGAACTTTAGGTAGGGTTAACATATATCTGTATTTTCCTGGAGATGTCAGGCTTTTGGTTCTTAAATCGCCATCCGGGCGGAATTTTTAAAATTTAAAAATTCCTCCTGGGAAAATATGGATGTATGGCAACCCTATTGGTACAAAAAATTCATGCTGTGGCACATCCTTTAAATCAGAACTTTTTATAGGGAACCAGTTGTTAAAATCTTAACAGCTCATCACTGATTAGGCCTCAAGAGATGACTCATTGGTGAGGTGTAGCTATTAACGCATATAAGATGGGCTGGGTGGTATGTTCTTTAATGTAATCTTGTATATACACACAATAGAATTTAATCGAATTACAGTGGGCCAAATCCTGCCATCCTCATTCAGGCCCTTTTCAGCAAAAACACACAAGTTGTTAACTTATCCATATCTGTCCAGCAATACATTTCAGCTCATGCCCTGCTTTAACACATGCTTAGTTCCATTGAAATCAATAGGTTTTAAACACGCTTAAAGTTGTTCACATGCTTAAGTAATTTGTTGAGTCAGGGATTCAATCCCTACTATTCCAACTGCCATTGATTCATTGGGATTGTGCCTGAGGAAGTTCTGCAGGCCAGGTTGTGATCCTGCTCCCTTGCATGATGGCACAGGCAATGGGGTATAAAGACATTCCCTTACTCCACTAAGCCAGCAGAGACTAATGACCCTTGCCCCATGCTACACCATGGGCATTTGGCAGAGCCTTGGCTCCACCCTGAAAATGCACTGGCTAGTGCAGCTATGCCAGCAGGCTGGGGAGAAAAAAGCGTGGCACACTCGGCATAGACCAGGCACATGGTACTGCCTGCACAGAGCCAGGTGGAGCCCAGAAGACAGATTGTGTCTCACTGACTCAATCTGCCTTCCAGGAGCAGCTCAACAATTCAGTGTCCCCTACTCCTGGCATAGCTACTCTTATACCCTGCATAAGTAATGCAGAATTGACTTCTGCTGTTCTAAACTCTAGCTTAAAAACACAAAAGTAGTCTCCAATTTTAAACAGGTTTCATGTAGTAGAAAACACACACTATGTGGAAAGTATTTTATCCTATGATATGTCAGTAGAGGAAGAAAAAACCCACAAATTCTTTCCTGAATAAGAAAACACAATAGAACATTTTTAAACTGGAAAAAAGTAAACTTATAAATTATCATTGGCTTAGTCATTATCAGCTAGAACCCCACAGTCCCCTCAAAGTGAACTACCACTCTTTAGTTTTGCATTGTGAAGAACCCAACAGCATGTTAAAGTTTAAAAAAAGTGGGGGCAAAGCAATGCCAGTGGGCTGAAATTCCTTTAACGGATGTAAAGATCTTGATGACAGTTATTTTCCAGGTCTGCAGCTCAGCAATCATGCCTCTGAATGGCTTTCCACGTGAAGTGTTTGAAGAAGTGGTCGACGTGTCACTGATCTGAGGTCCATTGTCTGGTCTTCTTTAAGGACAAGACAGAGAGAAGGTAAGGTGATACTGATATGAGAATCTGAACTAAATGTCACATTCTAACAGTGATTAGATGCTTTTATCATGACTTATTATACAACCTGAGGGAGGAAAGGGGCAACATTGGGTCAAGTACAGTTGCAGAGGGGAAGCTTCTGTACTGAAGAGCAAAGGGGGAAAGGGAAGCAGATCTTCCGACACCTGATTTTAGCCATTTAATAATATCAGTTTAATAGCCGATATATTCTCCTGCAATGACTAATATACATTTCATGATTGAGTGTCTCTTCCTTCTCTGATCTATAGTTCTTACTATTTGTGCTCACAACTGCCTTGGCTTAATGATGAGGTCTGGGCATGAAGAACATACATTAAAGACATACTTGGTAGCCCCAGGCTACATCACACTTCACTTTTCCTTTGCACAGATCAGTAAATAAAGCACAACACTGAGGCCTAAAACAGTAGGCTGAAAATTTAAACCTTCCAAATTGCAAGCAAACTTCATATATTTAACAGTTCACTCAAGTACATCACCACAGTTATACCCTCTCCCTTTCTAAGGCTACGATAGCACAGGATATGTGCTGTTTAAAAAGACCTTCTCCTATTTCAGAGTGCCATTAATTGCCTGGTTCAGGCTCTTAGGTCTAGCCTGTGTGCTATCCATCAAAGAATCACTGCAATGCCCTTTAGTTTATACTGTATCCTTGATAGTAACTTCTGAAGGAAGCTACCACCTTCTCTACCATTTAAATACACACCTAGGGACAATGCAAGCTTTGCCACTATTCATAGATCATAGTGCTCTCT
The DNA here is from genome assembly GCF_007399415.2 of Gopherus evgoodei. NCBI lineage: Eukaryota > Metazoa > Chordata > Testudines > Testudinidae > Gopherus > Gopherus evgoodei. The sequence goes on from NC_044324.1 coordinate 106,163,316, forward strand.
GCCAGCTGGTCCCACGAGTGGCAATGGCAGTACCCTCTACAGGTTCTTCATTCTCTAGATACAAGGTACATGTGCACTCTAGTCTGGGGAGGAGGGTTGTTCTTAATGCTAGTTACTTCTTACAGTTGTTTGGCAAGTCTTCTGGTTTTCAGATAGCATGTCAAATTCTGAAGCCCCCACTTAGGTGTTTTCTTTGAGTGAAGGTTTGGCCTATAATTTAGTGGTTATCTATTTGTGGTTGACATCTTAGATACCTCACACAAGACAGCAAGAGAAAAAGCAGAAAAATCACAATAAATATGCCACAAACCATCAGCCACAGAAGCAATACATAAACTGTGGCCCTTGTGTCACTGTAAGCTCCAACTTGTCTACGTTTTTAGAGGAGACCTGTAAGTAAGATGACAAAAAATAAGGGCACGAAGGATGGTCTGGTGGATAGGGCACTGAATTGGGTCTGAAAACCTAGGTTCGTGGCCTTGCTCAACAACAGCCCAAGACAAGACAGGAAGGCAAGTCACCTAATCTACGCTGCACCGTCATTCCCAATGTGTAAACTGGGACTCGATTTTCCTTATCACACAGGGGTGCAAGGCTAAAATTCATTGATGATTGTGAGGTGCTCAGACACTAGAGTGGGGAGAACCACATAAGTACTTATTTAGAAAAAAGTATCCAGCATGAAAGTCTGGTGCTTGCCTAGTCATCTGATTGCAGCACCTTGCTCATCTCTGAGGAAAGCAGTCAGTGGTAGCAGAACTGTGGCAACACTGCAGCCCACGGCCAGCTGGGGAGCAAGGCACAGGCCTCATTTCGCCCTTTATTGAGATAGTTGAAGTTGCACAGAGAATGGCCATTTTAATTGTGTCAGGCTTTTGTCAAGTCTGCAATTCCCTAAATGATGATCACCCAGACTAGAATTCACAACGAATGGAATTAGACCCATGCTCAGGGGAAGATCAAAGTGTGGGCTTTACCTAGTCACTCACTTTTCAGATTAACTTTATGGCCCAAGAGAAGGTTTGATAAGACCGAGGTTTTACTACAATGTAAATCACAGCTTTGAGTGTAAAAGAAATGCCTTGCTCAAATGTCAGGAGCCAGGTGGTTAAAGCTGCTGCTACTTTTCACTGCACAAAAGAGGTGAGAAAAATGTTGTGTTGAGCTGAGGTGATCGAGATCAACAGGAATTTGGGCCTGGAATGTGACAGAGAATCTATAGTTTGAAGTTTCTTATTCTTCCACCATGGGATCCTGACTCACCTCTCCTACCCATATCAAGGAAGAAGGCCAGAGAGGGCCAAAGGGGGAGGAAAAAAAATGTCTCCTCCCCCCTCAACCTGCCCCAAAGTTTAAATATACACCTTTGTTTGCATTCCCAGGGTCTGCAGAGTCTTTAAGTGCATCTAGTAGCCACCACTCAACTGAACCTCACTGTAGACTCATTTTCCTCCATCACAGACCCTCTCCCCAAAACATGAAGTGTTTATATCCCATATGCAGACAACGGACTTCATCACAACTAGGGTGACCAGACAACAGGTGTGAAAAATTGGGAAGGGGGTGTAATAGGAGTCTATATAAGAAAAGAACCCCAAAAATTGGGACTGTCCCTATAAAACTGAGACATCTGGTCACCCTAATCACAACCTTCCCACCCTGGGGACTAGTTAGCACCCTTGCTGGCAGTCTCAGCAGATACCAACAACAGACTGAATGCACCTAGAGGTGAGTACTCCACATCAGAATTGAAGCACATTGGTAGGGAAATGAAAGGAATCTGGTACTTCTGCCTTCCATGTTATTTCTGTTCTGTGGATAAGCAGGGGACTCAATACACCACTACCCATATTTAGATTGTAAGGTCTTTGGGGATTTTTATTCTTTTTTTCATATACTGCCTCACATAGTTAGATCCTGGTTCATGCCTGCAGCTCCTAACTTAAAAAATGTTCATATAGATTTCAACATGCTCAGTCAGAATATTGCTGTCATTGTATTATTTGCCTCAGACAAATTAAGTGTACAGCTTCCCAGACAAGTAATTTTCTAATGGCAGGGGGGTGGGGGATCTTCATCTCACATTTGGTCTTGAGGAGAGGATTACACTGCATCATGAGCATGTGAAAAGAAATATTGACTGTATAGAGCTAGGACACGTGAAAACAGTTGTAAAGGCCTCTCAGTGAACTAACTTGTGTTCTTTCCCTGCCATCCATATTTTAAGCTGTATTGTTTTGGCTGTGTTTCACTTTGTTGTCCCAGAAGTAGCAGACTCCTGCTTTGTTTCTTCCTCACATGCAAATGCTCAATCCCTATGACATGCAGACACCATCTATGAATTAGTCTAGTTCCCATCTCTCCTGTGAATGACAGAGACACTCAGATACTGTGATGTATTGTCCCCTTTTAGAGAGAGAGCACTGAGGCACAGGCTAGATTAGTGATTTGGTCATGGTCACACATGACATCTGTGTCTGAGCCTGGAACCGAACCCAGTGCTCCTCAGTCCTAGTACAGTAGGCTAGGCTGCCCTTCCTCCTTATCAACCATTAAAGCAAAATGGTACACCCAATTTCAGGGTCAGAGGGCAAGGAGAAGGGAAGTCTTGGACATGCTGTCTGAATGCTGGAAGATGGCACAGTTGATCACTTTTCAGATTGTAGTTAAAGGAACACTGGAGGCTAGAAGGACAGTACTAGAAAGCAAAGTAGCAATAGAAAGCTATAGAACAGAACATTGCCAGAAGAGCAACAGACTAATATATACAGTTAATTTAGTGTCTCGTACAGCTTACACGGTACACTATAAGCCAGTGGTTCTCAACCAGGGATATGCAGACCCCTTCCAAATACTTGCCTAGTTTTACAACAGGCTATGTTTAAAAAAAAAAAAGCACTAGCAAAGTCAGTACAAACTAAAATTTCATACAATTAATTCTTCGAGTGCTTGCTCATATCCATTCCAATTAGGTGTGCGCGCCCTGCGTGCACGTTCGTCGGAGACTTTTTACCCTAGCAACACTCGGTGGGCCGGCAGGTCGCCCCCTGGAGTGGCGCTGGTATGGCGCCTGATATATACCCCTGCCGGCCCATCCGCTCCTCAGTTCCTTCTTACCGCCCGTGTCAGTTGTTGGAACTGTGGAGCACGGCTTAGCTGTTCTCCACCTCCCTAGCGATTCACCCTCTTGTATAGTATTGTGTATATAGTTCTTTTACTGTAGTTTTAGTTAGTATTCAAAGTTAGTTTTTATAGTTCTGTATATAGTTAAAGAGGATCGGGAGTTCGCCCCTTCTCTCCCCCCGGTACCAGGGCCCATGCCCGGTTCACCGGGTTTCAAGCCTTGTGCGGCCTTGTCATCGGCCGATGCCCATAGGAGATCCACACGACTCCTGTCTGAAGTGCCTAGGCGAAGCCCACCTTGCGGACAAGTGCCGGATCTGCAAAGCTCCCTCTCCCCGAGGAGCAAGAAGCACAGAGCCCAAATTGCCCCAACCCCCAGCACCGCTGGTACAGGTTATTCAGTCGCTGGGCAAGCCCACCATGGTGTGGCCACGTTCACCTGGCACCACTGAACACCATCGGTCCCGCTCCAGATCCCGAGATCACTCTCAGCTTCATCATCGATCAAGATCCCGGCGCCGCTCACAGTCCCAGTACCATTCTCCACGGCACCGGTCGTACTCGCGGCACCGCTCGAGATTCCTGTCGCCGTCGTACTCTCGGCACCGGTCCAGATCGCGGCACCGACATACTTACCGCAGCTGATCCCAGCACAACGATATAAGGCACCAGTCGACATCCCGGCACCGCGCTGGTAGCAGGTCCCGGTCCCGATTCAGATATCGCCACGGCTCCCGGTACCGCTCACCGGCACCGCGTAGAGATGAGCTCTATGGGCGCAGAGACCTGGCCCAGTCAACATCAGCTCCTCTGTGGCCATCGCGTCATCCGTCCGCCTCCTCACACGCGGACAGCGCCTCCTACGGGGGTTCAGATGCACAGGCCCACCCGGACCATGACCACCTCAATGGTCCTTTTGGACGCCTTGGGCCTATCACCAAGCCCAGGGTGATCCTATGGACCCAGCACGCTCCAGCCACTCGCAGCACCATAGGCCACAGTCAGTCAGCCTCCCCTCTCTGGTACGGAGGAAGACCCTGCGATCCTCTTGCACAGCATGACGTTCTAGAAACGGAGGTCCCCCAGGATGAGGCGTCAGTGCAAGAACCACTCATCCCTGGTTTGTCTTCCTCCTCTTCCCCGGATGAGGCAGTAGCGGTCACATCATCATCGGGGCCCCTGCCAATTGACCTTCGAGCGCATCAGGACCTTCTGCGACATGTTGCCCAAAATATAAATCTTCCTGTAGAGGAAGCTCCTGAAGTGGAGGACCCGGTGGTTAGCATACTATCCACAGAAGCACCGATCAGGGTGGCACTCCCCTTCATCAAATCGATCCAAGCCAAGGCAGACACCATCTGGCAGTCCCCGGCTTCCATCCCACCCATAGCCAGGGGAGTGGAACGAAAGTACATGGTGCCGTCCAAGGGGTATGAGTACCTCTACGTGCACCCCACCCCCTGCTCGTTGGTGGTACAGTCAGTCAATGAACGGGAGTGCCACGGCCAGCAAGCTCCCGCGCCAAAATCTAGGGAGGCCAGATGCATGGATTTGCTGGGCTGGAAAATCTACTCTGCGGGAGGCCTTCAGCTCCGTGTGGCGAACCAACAGGCCCTCTTAAGCCGATACAGCTACAACACCTGGGAAGCTGTTGGCAAGTTTACCGAGTTAGTTCCCCAGGACTCACGTCAGGAGTTTTCATCTCTCCTGGAGGAGGGGAAGAGGATCACCAGAACCACACTGCAAGCCTCTTTAGATGCCGCTGATTCAGCAGCCAGAACGCTCGCCTCTGGTGCAGCCATGCGTCCCATATCTTGGTTACAAACATCCAGCCTACCGCCTGAGCTACAATATACCATCCAAGACCTGCCATTCGACAGGCAAGGTCTTTTCTCACAGAAGACAGATCCCAGACTACAGAGTCTGAAGGACAACCGGGTTATCATGCATTCACTGGGAATGCATACACCCCAGACTCAGAGACAGTCCTTCCGCTCACAACCCCAGCGCCCTTACCCCCCGCCTCAACCAAGACAGGATCTTGCCCGGCGACAAGGCCGCACGACCCACAGACATCAGTCTGGACCTCCAGGGGGCAACAATTCCGGTCCCACCAAACCACCACAGGGACCTAAAACAAACTTTTGAGGGTGTGCTCGAGAGCAGTGTACCAATTCCCTCCCTGGATCCTCTTCATTTTTACACCGCCTCTTCCCGTTCCTCCCAGCGTGGTCCCAGCTGACCTCAGATCGTTGGGTCCTATGCACAGTGGAGTACCGTCTTCAGTTTATTTCTCTCCCCCCCACCCTCCCTCCTCGTCCCTCTTCAGGGACCCCTCTCACGAGCAACTCATCATCCAGGAGGTGCACAAGCTCCTCTTGATCAGAGCTATAGAGGAGGTGCCAAAGGAGTTAAGGGGCAAGGGATTTTATTCCCAATATTTCTTAATCCCCAAGTCAAAAGGGGGCCTCTGGCCCACCCTGGACCTGCGAGGACTGAACAAATTCATCAAAAAGTTCAAGTTCCGCATGGTATCCTGTGGACAAGGGGGTGCCAGGGCTCAACCCTCCTTGGGGAGGAGGGGAGCCACACCGGCCTCGTCTCGTCATCCGAGGGCCTCTGCCCTCGGGATCGCAGTCAGCTCCGGCGGTTCGGACCCTGTGTGCGGGACCAAACAGCTACACAGTTAAATACTAGGGGCCCAGCCCTTGGTTCAGGCAGGGCACCAAACACAGTTATCAGCTCTGGCCCTTTGGAGCAGGGCAGAGCAGTGGTGAGTCAATAGGGGCCCAGCCTTTGGCTCGGGCGGGGCACCAACAAACACAGTAACAGTTAGCTCTGGCCCTGTGGAGCAGGGCAGATCAGTGGCAAAGTCGAAGGGGGCCCAGCCCTTGGTTCGGGCAGGGAACCAAACACAGTGATCAGCTCTGGCCCTTTGGAGCAGGGCAGAGCAGTGGCAACAGGGGGGAGAGTTTGCCACCCGGTTACGGGTGGCAGGGGGAACGCAGGCCCACCCACTCCTCTGCGTTCCAGCCCGGGGCCCTAATAGCGGCTGACGCCGCTAGTGGTGGTCAGTGGGGAACGGGGTCCTGACTGAAACACACTGACATAGGCGCAGGGCCTTCTGCAGCCTGACTATAGTCAGCTGCCCCCGGGCTACTTCTAGCCTCCCCCCTGGTTCCTACCTGATCCGTTAGGGTGTCCAGTACCATGGGCTCCTCCCAGTCCGGGCAGGGCGGTAGGTCCGGGAATACCTCTGGGACGGCGGACCAGGTCTGGTCTGGCGGCTCCTCGGGGCCGTAGCGGGGACGGGGCAGCTCCGGCAGCTCCTCATCGTAGCGACTGCGGGGCAGCTCCCACCGGCCTCGCGGGCTTCCCGGTGAGGAGGGTCAGTGGGCACGTCGGCTCCTGCCGGTGGCCGGGCCCTGACTGAGGGCTGAGGCCCGGCTTTTATCCTTCCAGGTCACCGCCTGACCCTTCGAGGGGTGGGACTTCCTCCCAGCGGTTCCGCCCTGGGGGGTGATTAACGGGGCTCAACCCTCCCTGGGGAGGAGGGGAGCCACACCGCCTCGCTACAGATCCTTAGGAACCATCATTCCTTCCCTGGATCCCGGAGACTGGTACGCCGCTCTCGACATGAAGGACGCATATTTCCACATTGCAATTTATCCTCCGCACAGGAGGTATTTGTGCTTTGTGGTAAATCAGGGTCACTACCAGTTTACTGTCCTTCCCTTTGGTCTCTCCTCGGCCTCTTGGGTCTTCACCAAGTGTATGGCGGTTGTCACTGTTTCCTTGCGCCGTCATAGAATACACGTCTTCCCTTACCTTGACGACTGGCTTATCCGGGGGACTTCGGAGGCGCAGGTGCTCGGCCACGTCGCCATCATCAGGGAGCTGTTCGTGAGTCTAGGCTTGATCATCAACTTGGACAAGTCCACCCTGGTGCCTACACAGAGGATCGAATTTATCAGGGCAATGCTGGACTCCAACCTTGCAACAGCCAGTTTACCCCTGCACCGGTTCCAAGCCTTAGTCTCCCTTGTCGAAAGTCTGCAAAGCTTTCCAACCACTTCTGATCGTACTTGCCTTGCTCTCCTGGGGCACATGGCTGCATGCACTTTCGTCACAAGACATGCAAGACTGTGCATGCGCCCTCTGCAAACCTGGCTCGCGTCGGCCTATCGGCCACGCAGGGACACCATAGACACAATCCTGATGATTCCGCCGGACGTTCTAGGCTCCCTTGACTGGTGGAAGACGTCATCCCAAGTGTGTGTGGGCCTGCCGTTTCATCCTCCCCAGCCCTCCGTGTCCCTAACGATGGACGCGTCCTCGCTGGGCTGGGGTGCCCACTTAGGGCTCCTGCGCACCCAAGGCCTCTGGTCACCACGGGAACTGACGCTCCACATCAAGGTGCGGGAGCTGAGAGCAGTCAGACTGGCATGCCAAGCGTTTCAGTGCCATCTACACGGCCGTTGTGTTGCGGTGTTCACGGACAACACAACGGCAATGTATTACATCAACAAGCAGGGCGGGACCCGGTCCTCCCCTCTGTGTCAGGAAGCAATACGTCTGTGGGACTTTTGTATAGCCCACTCCATACATCTAGTGGCCTCCTTTCTCCCGGGGGTACGGAACACCCTCGCAGATCACCTGAGCAGATCCTTCCTATCTCACGAATGGTCCATCTGTCCGGATGTTCTTCATTCGATTTTCCGGAGGTGGGGATTTCCCCACATAGACCTGTTTGCATCCAGAATGAACAGGAAATGCCAGGTGTTCTGCTCTCTATAGAGTCGCTCCCTGGGCTCCCTGTCGGACGCATTCCTGATCCCGTGGACGGGCCGCCTCTGTTACGCCTTTCCACCCTTCCCTCTTGTCTACCGAGTCCTGCTCAAACTCCGAAGGGACAGAATTTGCCTCATCCTGATCGCTCCGGCTTGGCCGAGGCAGCCCTGGTACACCATGCTGCTCGACCTGTCCTTGGCAGACCCAATTCCCCTGCCGCTTTGGCCGGACCTGATCACACAAGACTTCGGCAGGATGCACCATCCGGACCTGCAGTCCCTTCATCTGACTGCATGGCTCCTGTCTGATTAAACCAGTCAGAGTTGCACTGTTCCGCCGCAGTACAGCAGGTGTTGCTGGGTAGCAGGAAGCCCTCCATGTGCTTGACCTGCCTCGCAAAATGGAAGCGCTTCTGCCACTGGTGTACCCAGCACGGCCATTCTCCGCATTCTGCATTAGTCCCCACTATTCTAGACTACGTGTGGTCTCTCAAAACAGCAGGGATTGAGAATCTCCTCTCTACGAGTACATCTGGCGGCTATATCCACCTTCCATCCGGGCGAAGCTGGCAGTTCCGTTTTTTCTCACCCTATAGTGTCAAGATTCCTCAAGGGCTTGGAGCGTCTATACCCACAGGTCAAACGGCCTACCCCTACCTGGGACCTAAACCTTGTCTTAACCAGGCTCATGGGGCCCCCTTTCGAGCCTTTGGCCACATGCTCGCTGCTGTACCTGTCCTGGAAAGTAGCTTTCCTAGTCGCTATCACCTCGGCTAGACAAGTCTTGGAGCTTCGTGCACTGACTGTGGATCCTCCATACACGGTGTTCCATAAGGACACGGTACAGCTGCAACCGCACCCGGCATTCCTCCCTAAGGTCGTCTCCGCCTTTCCTGTTAACCAGGACATCTTCCTGCCAGTCTTTTGTCCAAAGCCGCATTCATCGCGATGAGAGCAACAGCTCCATTCTTTGGATGTCCGCAGGGCTCTCGCCTTCTACATCAAGAGGACCAAGCCCTTCCGCTGCTCACCTCAGCTATTTGTGGCGGTGGCGGAACGTATGAAGGGCATGGCAATCTCCTCCCAGCATATTGCATCTTGGGTGACATCCTGTATTCAGGCATGCTACGACTTGGCTCATGTTCCGACTGGCCATCTTACCGCCCATTCTACTCGGGCTCACACCTCCTCTGCCGTGTTTTTGGCCCATGTTCCCATACAGGAAATCTGCCGCGCGGCCACCTGGTCTTCCGTCCACACCTTTGCATCGCACTATGCATTGGTCCAACAGGCTAGAGACGATGCCGCTGTCGGCTCAATGGTTTTACATTCCGCAAGTCTCGCTCCGACCCCACCGCCTAGGTAAGGCTTGGGAATCACCTAATTGGAATGGATATGAGCAAGTACTCGAAGAAGAAAAGACGGTTACTCACCTTTGTAACTGTTGTTCTTCGAGATGTGTTGCTCATATCCATTCCACACCCGCCCTCCTTCCCCACTGTCGGAGTAGCCGGCAAGAAGGAACTGAAGAGCGGATGGGCTGGCAGGGGTATATATCAGGCGCCATACCGGCGCCACTCCAGGGGGCGACCTGCCGGCCCACCGAGTGTTGCTAGGGTAAAAAGTCTCCGACGAACGTGCACGCGGCGTGCACACATCTAATTGGAATGGAGATGAGCAACACATCTCGAAGAACAACAGTTTCAAAGGTGAGTAACCGTCTTTTGTTTATACTGATCAATATACTATACCCCTGACAGTCAAGGTGTAAACAAACAACATGATGAATGGTTTCTACTTCACCTAAAATCAATACTAGCATATACCAAAAGCACCACACAGTGTTATTAGGATAGTAATGTATTAATGCAAAGAACAGAGCAGCTTGTTTCACAGCTCACTTTAAGGGTACGTATACATTCAAATTGCTGGGTGGAGAGGTGCGATTTACAGCTTGGGTAGACAGATGCACACTTTTTTATTATATTATTAATTATTATTATTATTATTAATAAAGCAACACACAAGCTAGCATGCCCAAAATAGAAAAGTAGCAGTGGTGGCACAGGTAGCAGGACCAGCTAGCCACCCAAACACATACCTTGGGATTTTACTCTTGGTAACTAAACCCTCCTGCCACTGTGACATCAGGGCTGCGTCTCTTTTTTAGTGTGTTATCTCAAAGCTAACGTGCATATGTATGTCCACCCAGGTGCAACGGAGTCTTCCTAAAAGGGGGGGCATGAGGCCCCATCACCACCATGGCCCCACTCCTGATACCTTCTTCCCTCCCTCCCCCCGAGGCCCCACCCCCTGGCAAGGTCAGAAGCTATAGCTGGGCCAGGGATCTTGGGCACCTTCACCTGCCCAGGGTGGGGGAGGCTGAAACCAGCCACTAGCATGTGTCCCCACTCCTGGGCCCCCCTGCCCATGGCAAGTGAAGGGCCTGCAGCTCCCCACAAATGCCCAAACAGCTCTTACCCAGAGCTGGCTCATGACAGAGCCTTGGGGACCAGAGAGCCACCAGACAGCTGGGGGAGCCACAGACCCTCCATCTGCCTTGGGCAGGGGACCCAGGGAATGGAGACACAGGCCGGGGGCTGCTCTCGGGTCCCTCAACCCCAGTCAGGTGGAGGGTCTGCAGCTCCCCAAGCTGCTCTGGACCAGGCTCCAGCTTCTGGACAGGCTGGGGAGGTGGGCCTTCAGGTGGGAAAGGAAGGGCAGGGGGCCTTGGGCCCCCCCTTGTTCTGCCACCCATGCGTTCTCCAGAGTTGGAAGTTACATCATCAACTTGAATGTAGATATACCCCACATGCCACACTAGGGTTGCCAGGCATCTAGTTTTCAATCAGAATGCCTGGTGAAAAGGGACCCTGGTGGCTCCAGTCAGCACTGCTGACCAGGCCATTAAAAGTCCAGTCCAGACTAGCTGGAGCTTGGGAGGGTGTTTGGGGTGCAGGCTCCTTGCAGCCCTCACCTCAGGCACCTCCTCAGAAGCTGTGACATGTCCCTGTGGAGCCTGCACGCGCGCACACAGACACATGCACACTAAAACCTACTACTGACTTCAACAGAACCAGATTTGACCATTTAAGGAGAACAAGATTCGTCTTCACCAGCCTGTTCTCAAATCCAGATCTGGGAACAATAGGTATTTTATGTTCAGTTTAAATGTCCTGTACTGAGGGCCCAGAGAAACATACAGCAACATAAGCTTAAGATATTTTGAAAGCATTTACTGATCATTTTGGAATTTGTACACTTAAAAACCTGCTAACTGAAAATTTGTTTAATGTATGTATAACCCATGTTATCACACTGTGGCTCTATCTAGCAATAGAACATGTATGGCAGTTTGAGTCTGCTACTGATGCAGCCAGCGAATATCATTCTCTAGCTCAAATGGTAGACACTCAAACTTTTCTGTGTAAAGGTCCCAGATTCAATCCCTGTAAGCAAAGGATATGGCTGGGTCAATAAGTGATAACATTGCAAGTTCCTGACAGGCATAGGTGGAATAAAACCCTGAGTTCACCCAGAAATTCCAAGTCTACAGTCTGATAATCTGATTTAAAAGCACAGTGCCATCAAATGACAAAGTAGTTGGCTGCATTTATCATTCTACTACTATTAATTACCTGCATTATCATAGCACCTAAGAGCCTCAGTCATGGACCCTGTTGTGCTAGGTGCTCTAAAAACAGACTCTGCCTTAACAGTAACCCATTGATATTCACAGATCCCATATTTTTTAAAAATGTTCTACTCAGTGATTATTATGGTTTCATATCGATCTCAATTCATAAATAAAAATCTACAAAAGGAGGTGTTTAAGAACTTATTGGCTCCTGTTGCTTATTCCTTACTTGGCGTTACCATCATATTTGTGACTTCAGAGTTGGTTGATAGAAGTAATCAAGAATTGTGGCTAAGCAGCACAACTGAAACTCTTAAAGATCATATAATTGTGCCCTAGGGTGACCAGACAGCAAGTGTGAAAAGATCAGGACAGGGGGTGGGGGTAATAAGAGCCTATACAAGGAAAAGACCCCAAAATTGGGACTGTCCATATAAAATCAGGACGTCTGGTCACCCTATTGTGCCCTGCCCCTTCAATGTCACAAGTAACAAAAATGAGAGAAGGGTTAAAGGAAAAATCACCCTAGAAGTGATGTACAGCCAGAACTATTCTCCCATGTTTTCAGAGCTTCCTGTGAAGACTTGTTTGATCCTTAATTCAATGCTATTGCTGATTTGGTGAGACTTGAGAAAGCAGCAGCATACAGGTGTTTAGGGAAAGCCTTGGGCCTGTGCCAGCAGCCACTGGATGATTCATAGAGGAGATGCAGAGTGGCAACAAAAACCTCCCTCCTGGTACTCCACTGAGTTCCCAGGGAGCTGGCTGTGCGTGACAGAGCAACAGCATAGTGTCCTGAGATAAACCCCACCATACTTATGACTTCAGAAAGGGGTCAAAAAGACAGCTGTCCTATATATGTATTCCCCCCTCATCTCACATGCGGATGATCTTACAAAAACAAAAACACATGCACACTGTTACTGTCAAAAACAGCTACCTATGAACTACATACTTTGAGGGCACAACTCATAATGGCATTGATTTGAAAAGCCACCATGTTCACTCTCTCACTCACACACACGAACATAACAGCACTAATATCCAGCAACAGCCTGGGACAGAGTAAAATTTAAGCACTTAGAATCATAGATACTTGCTTAATACCTAAATCCAACACTTTATAAACAAACAGAAAAAAAGAAGTTTTCCGCAGTCTGAACACACACACCCCAGCTTCAAGTGGTTTCCATCATGTACAGGGTTTACAGTTTTGTTCAATAGCTTTCAGCACCCCGACTATACAAATTATTCCAACACCCCTGCAGTAGGATGGAAGCCAGTGGAGGCCTATATAGCTTTAACAGACCCTAGGCACTTCTCAAATGGAGAGTGTAATTTCATGGTAATAATTTGTTTAAATTGTTGCTGATTGCTTCCTATTTCTCCCTAGCTAATGACTTTTACACCTTTCTACTGTTTCTTTTATATGAGCTGCTATGGCAATTACTCTGCAGGAGGACATTTAGACACAGACACTTTCATCTGACTGCTAAAGCCTCAGAAGAGACCTGAAAAGATCTTTTTCACTCCACCCCCTGCCCCCTCTCCTTACAAAACACTGTTGTAGTAAATTGCTGAAGCTGTGCTCTAATATGTGCCCTGCAAGAACAGCAGTGGCAATTTACTGTTCATAAATTGTCTACTGGTTTGAATCAAACTTCAGAAAAGCAATAAATTATGAGATTGTTTTGATACCAAAAATTGCCAGAATAATTTCTACTGAAGAACCATTTCATGATATTGCCATTCAAATATCATTCCTTTAAACTGCCAAATGAGTTCTATATTTCACCAGCAAATCTAGAATGTGCCAAAGGAAGAATTTTGCATGCATAATTCTGGGCATACATGCGATAATATCAACAGGGATTATGGCACTCTTTTCTGCTCCCCCTTCTTTTCTTCTCTAGCACCAGCCGTCAGTCTCACCTATCTGTTTTTCGTATCCACTCTAGGGATGGGCCTGACCCAGGATGTTCAGATCTAGATCCAAATATTCCCAATGTTTGGGAGGACTTGGGAGAATTTTGGTTTGGCCAATTATGAACAAACAGATGCCACGTTTCCGTATATATCCAAACTTCCCTCAAAGTTTCCTTCTGCATCTCATCTGACCTCTTGTTATGTGCTAAATACTTGCAGGCAATCAGCCCAGAGACACTGATTCGAAGAAGAGTGGGAGAAGTAAACTGAGAGCAAAAGCCATCGGACAGGGAGCTCTAGTGCATGTTCTTAACTATAGTGGTCACATTTCCATTGTAACCTTGTGTTTTCAGTCAATCAACTTCTGAAACATTCATCTGTAATTTATATAGCTGACAAATGAATAAAGGCAATTATCAATCTCCATACAGAACCATTTGGGGAATGTTCTTTTTCTACCAAGTTTGTACAATATAATTTGAATAATGAGATTTTTTTCAAATATCTTAATACCACTGAAATGCAAATAGAAAAAAAAATTGTTTTTACCTGCAGTCTGTAGTAGTCCCCTTTGACAGCTTCTAATTGTACATTTACTTTGGGCATAGATCATAAATAGATTATACGAGTTCTCAAAAAATGTAATGGGATAAAAGGACAAAGGTCGCATTTTTAGAGAGATCAGTTTCATATTTTTAGTTGTCTAGAATTATCAAAACTTTATTATATCAAAACTTTATTAAACTGCAGGTAATCTCAGTCTTCTAAAGCATCCAGCATCATAGCATTTCCATCACTGCTCGTCTTCCATTTGTGTAACAGTGGCAACATTGTGTAGTGTGTGCCTGTGACAGGGTATACCAGGCCTTCATAGTCCTACCACACTCCAACCCAGGAAAGGAACCATGAAGGTGGGTCATCCAGGCCTGCCTAGAGAGGTTGCATAGAAGCAGCCATCAGAGCCCAGTTGGCTCAGATAAAGAGGAGCTGCAGGACTGAGCTGGTCAGTTCTTGTCTGGAACCAGAGGAGCAAAGAAAGGTGCTCCTTGCCAGACATAGGAGCTTGAGAGAGAGTCAGAAGACAGGTATGGGCAGCATTTGCATTCAGTGAGTAAAAGGATCTTAGAACTTAACCCCTTTCTCTTCACCCTTCTCTCAGGGCTGATGTGGGAAAAAGGTCCAGGGAATAGCAGCAGTGAACTAGAAGCAGCAGTATGTAGCTGCTATTTATAGGATCCCTGGGTTGGAATCCAGAGAAGTGGTCAGGCCTGGGTTCCCCCACCAGCCACTAACCAAGCGGTCTAAGCCCTGAGCAGGCAACAAAGTTCCTTTAGAGAGGCCTGAACCTAAGTCTGAATTTAGAGGGCCCAAAGATGGGGCTGGAGACCCTGATGAGGGTAGACAGTTTGTTCAACTCTTTGCTACTCTGGAAGGAATCCAGTTTTGATTGTGTAATTTGTCTGGAGGGCTGAGCCACTGAAGACCCACCTAGTGAAGTCAGCAAGCTCCAAAAATGGAGCCAGGACAGAAAGGCCAGCAGTACCACACCCAGTCACTAGAATGCACTCTGGAGGTGAGTGCCCTCATTACAGCCCCTTATTGAAAACTACAGCTTACATACACACATGCACACTATATATATATATATATATATATATGCGCGTGTGCTTATGTAAGCTATACACATACATATACACACACACATATAGCAGAAATACTAGTATTTCTACCTGTTGCATCAAACTTGTACACAAGATGTGTCCTTCTACACATCCATAATTCTATTTTAGTTTTCACCTGCATCTCTGAACACAACCCTGTTAAACAAAAGGCAGATATAGAATGTACACACTCATCGAGAAGAATGCAGTTATATCTGTTACAAGTAGTGTTACATGCAGCTTGACCTCAAATATAGACTTATAATGCAGTTCTCTCTAGTGAGTTTCCTTGCTGCTAAAAATCCCAGAGGTGTTTCCTTATTCCTCACAGTCATAGGCACCAGCTCCATGGGTGTTCCAAGGCTGGACCAATGGGAGAAAAAATGGTGGGTGTTTAGCACTCACTGGCAGCCCCCACTCCACATCAGCACCTCCCCTTCCTCCAGCACCTCACACCCACCACAGATCAGCTGTTCCACAGGGTGTGCTTGGGAGAGGAGGCAGGGCAGGAAGAGGCAGGGCCTTAGGGGGAGGGGTGAAGTTGGCGGGGAAGCACCCCATGGCACATTAGAAAGTCTATGCCTGTGCTGACAGTTAGCCCTCTCTTTCTGTTCTAGGTGGTAAGGGAAAAAAAAACAAAAACCTGTCCATTTCCCTGTAAGTTACTCTTACATGCTTGTTTCACATAAGCAGAAGATCCAGTGCAAGAACTGTATATCAAGCTAGTGAAAAGAGATAGCAGAACTAACAGCATTATGCACTTAACACTTGGAGTAGTGGAGAGTGATTTATGTACCTATCTAGCTACTGTTACAGGAGTGAACTGTTATGCTGTTACTTGCATTTTCTTTACCAATAAGCTCAGAAACAATATCCTGCCTAGGCTTGACAAATGTGGGGGCGCACACATTTTCTAGTTTTATGAGGAGAGAACTGCAACCAGTAAGGGACGAAGTAACTTTTGAAGATCTGCTAAGTTATGTGGATAAAAGAAAGGCAATCTTACACTGCCTTTTGTAACCTGAATTACACTGACTAGTGGAGAATACAAATTCAAACCCTGAGATTTATGAATGGACACTGCACAGGCTAAACCAGGAGTAGGCAACCTATGGCACAGGTGCTGAAGGCAGCACGCGTGCTGATTTTCAGTGGCACTCACACTGCCCGGGTCCTGGCCACCGGTCCGGGGGACTCTGCATTTTAAATTTAATTTTAAATGAAGCTTCTTAAACATTTTAAAAACCTTACTTTATATACAACATTAGTTTAGTTATATATTATAGACTTCTAGAAAGAGACCTTCTAAAAACATTAAAATGTGTTACTGGCACACGAAACCTTAAATTAGAGTGAATAAAGGAAGACTCGGCACAGCACTTCTGAAAGGTTGCCGACCCCTGCGCTAAACAAAGAGGAAACTTGTCTAGTCACATAGATTTCACATTAATTGAAATGTGACAAACTCCACAAATTCTCCACTCTTCTTTAATGTTATCAAATGTAACTGCAATTTCCTCAACCAACACTCAACATTTATACAACCCATGACACTATCCACATGACCACATTCCATATGAAAGCCCTGCACAGTAGCCCTCTACAGTGAAAGCAGCTTCTTTTATTAAAAAAAGGGGGGCTTATTGAAGTTAAATTATCTTTTTTTCACAAATTAGAATAACCACCATTGTCAGATGCATGCAACTTGGGTATTCGTCTTGGACATCTAGGTTGAAATTTTCAAAAACAATCAGCATTGACCTAATTCTGCTCCTTCTGAAGGTCAACACTGAGTGTTTTTGAAAATCCTTTTCTGATATCTTGGTTAATCATAAAACCTCTGCTCCATATATATGAGATGCTTTCCCAGGGATAGTCAGGGTTGTGAGGCACCCCGCCACCCTCTGCCTTTAGCTTAAGTCTTGTCTGTGCCTGCTGGGAATCAGCTCCCTGAAACTACCAGGCTCTGGCAAGAAAAGTACTGCCTGCCAGGCCTCCGCAGGCCCTACTCTGTCTGTATAAGTTAATGAGAGGCACACACCAACCTGGACGCCTGGAGAACTTGCCTCTGTTCCACTGAACATGCACAGAACTCTGAAACTACTCCCTTGGGAATAATGTACACACCAGCTTGCAAGATTCAAGTTAGGATCATCACTCCACTTAACAGAGATTATATAATTTTCTAAATACTATCTATAATCTAGTGAAAACATGAATAAGTTTATCAAAGAACAGAGGTTCAAGTGATAGAGCAAGAATATTGGTAACAAATGGTTACATTTAAAAAAAAATCATAACATGCTTTCTGGATCCTAAACTTAACTCACAAGACATTCCCCTGTCTCCTACAAGATAGCTTACCCCACATCCTTTTCTTGGCATTTTCAACCAGTTTGGCTGAGATCCCTTCTCATAAGACCCCCAGTGACTTGTCCTCACAGACTGTAAAAATAACTGGGGATTCATCTGCACTCCAGGTATAGTTTCCAAAAGTTCATTGTTTTAATCCTAAACAGGATTACCTCTGCTGCTTTTGGTTTTGACCTTCTGCACAAGCAATCTATTGATTAGCCTTTTGCTGAGACTATAAATAGGGTGACCAGGTGTTCAATTTTTGCCCGGAACACCCTGTCAAAAAGGGACCCTGGAGGCTCCAGTCAGCACTACCGACCAAGCCACTGAAAGTCCGGTCAGCGGTGCTAAGGCAGACTAGTCCCTACCTGTCCTGGCTGGCACAGCACTGCACCCCAGAAGCAGCCAGCTGGTCTGGCACCTAGATGGAGAGGCCGTGGGGCTCTGCACACTGCCCCCACCCCAAGCACTGGCTCCGCACTCCTATTGGCTGGGAAAGAGGGGGCAGTGCCTGCAGGCAAGAGCAGCACATGGAGCCTCCTGCCCTCTCTCCCCCCCACCCCACTGGCTGCTTCCAGGGCACGCTGCAGTGCCAGAGCTCTCCCGACTGGGAGCTGCCCAAGGTAAGCCCATGCCCCAACCCCCTGCCCCAGCTCTGAGCCCCCTCCAAACCCAGAGCACCCTCCTGCACCCCAAAGCCCTCATCCCTGACTCCACCCCAACCCCCTGCCTCAGCCTGCAGCCCACTCTCACACTCCAAATCCCTCAGCCCCAGCCTGGAGCCTCCTCTTGCACCCCAAACCCTTCAGCCCCAGCCCCACTCCAAGTGAGTGGGCAAGGGGAAGAGAGCAAGCCACTGAAGGAGTGGGCAGGGGCAGAGCTAGGGTGTTCAGTTTTGTGCGACTAGAAAATTAGCCTCTGTAACTATAAATGGGCATCCATTGTGAATCATACAATACTTAATTCGCACAAGACCAGCCAGAATAAGATAGTGTCTCTTCCCCCACTTCCTGTCAGGGGTAAGTGTATCACCTTTTAGACCTTGAGAACATAATTTTCAGTATTTAGACATAACCACGTGTTTTCTGTGCATCCATCTCACAATGGTTATGACCAGTGTGACACAGCTTTCATTACAGACCTTGCATTACATTCTTTGGTGGACTAGTAGGTAGATGCCAGATCCAAGGGATTCCTGTAACTCTTATGTACCGCTCTGCCAGTTGGCATCAAGAAGTCCTCAAATTACACATATGCCAAATCAGAGCTTAAATAAGGCATCTGAACAACAAAGCACAGCAGTTGAGCATTTACTCACAGAAGTAGCCTCATGACTTTCATGTTGACCAAAGTGAACTGCACAATCCACCCTTTCAAAATAAAATAGCAAGTCTCATCCCCTGCCATAGTACCAAACATTAGCAACGTCTATTCTGAAACAGACATTCAGAGTTTTCCACTGATACTTGACATGCACAAATTATTATTTTTTCCAAAATAGAGAAATAAGTTTAGTCAAAAATTTCAAACTGAGTTGTCTGGGTGTCCAATTCCCTCAGGGTTTGAAATGTTCTGCCAAGTGATGTAAGAAAGAAGGCTTTTTTTTTTAAGCCAAACAGACATTTCAAGTTGCAAACTCTTCAAAAAGTACTAATTTTCCATTTGTAGGAGTAAGACTTAGCCCCTCAGGAGCCCTGAGTCTCATTAAAAAGTCAATGTAATTTAGACTCCCCAGGACAAAGTTTTCAGAAGTGCCTAAGTGACTTAGGAGCCCGAGTTCTACATTCAAAAAGCTTTAGGGGCAAAGGACATAATGCAAGTAAATATGACAAGCGCTTAAGTGCCTAGGTTACTTTGAAACTGAGAATTATACTCCTAAAAAAATCACTCAATTATATCCAAAGACCATTTTTACCATATACTAGATTCTCCATAACCAGTCATTACAATTCATTGGGGATTCAGGCTTCCAAGCTTTTACTGTAGTTTGGTTCCCTGCTAAAAATAACATTTTTACAAATGTGTGTGTGTTTGCATTCACTATCTCAGTATTGTTTACACTGTCCAAAAACAACCTCGTATGGGGAAAACTCAATATTTCCCATCCCAGTGGTTTTTTTGATGATTTATATAATTTTCTGCCAATAATTCTGTACTTTGGGGCTGTACTTTGCAAATTATAAAGTTTCCTTCCTCACTGCAATTTCTTCAACATTACTTGTGAGACAAATTTATGGCCTTGCCATGGGGTTCACTCACCACTAGCATACCTCCTTGGGGTTACATCTGGGGGAATCAGCTTCTTTGAGGTCAGATGCCCCCTTTCTGATGGTTGCTCACACCACATCCCTCTTCACTTTACAGGACTTGCGGTGCTCTCTCTCTGACGGAGCTTTCCATCCAGATCAGTGCATAGTCCTCCCCTTCCTTAGTACCAGACAAAATCCTCATGCCACTCTAGACAGTCTTCCAGTCCAAGGCCAGGTCCTGTGCAACTTTACCAGAAGCTGGTAGGGGAATCTGGGTCCATTCATCATTCTGGGATCCAGCCCAGCGATCCTACATCTAGCAACTACAGGATACTTGCTCCCAGACCTTGTTGCCATTTCCCCAGACTCCTTTCTCATGCCCTTCTCTATCTTCTAGCCTCATCTTCTGGGTCTACCAGTCCAAATTCTCTCCTCCCAGGAAGAAACTGTAAACTGCTTCTTTCTTCAGCATCTCACTAGCCTCTCACACAAGACCCTTCTCCTAGGGAGTGACTACAGACTACTTCCTCAGCAAACCTCTTATATTCTCAGCTTGCAGGCTTTGTACAAGCTCAGGCTGCCTCTGCCCAGCTGGGTTTCATCATCAATCAGCCCATCAGTCCCTGGCTCTTCCCAGGTGCAGCCTGTCAGGTTAATTGTCCTAACAACCTGCTGTGCTGTGTGGACATCGCATCACAGGCCCATAATCTTGTAAGGGGTATAATAGAAACTCTGTAATATATATTGAGCATCTATCTGGCTGCAGGTGGAGCACTGTTCTTGGTGTACACTACTATCTCATTATTCCTCTTTCGTTGGGAAATCAGAGGTTTTGGCCCATTTGTACTTATAGTTAATTTTGTTAGTTTTACTCAAACTGTGGAAGCTTTTATATACTCTACCTGTAATCACTTTTCACTGAGAGTCCAGAAATAAAATAGTCTGAATCAGCCATTCCAGGAGCTATTTGTCCTTTCTTCCCTCTGTGGCAAAACTATCCCAATATCTAAACAAATACTTTGCCTCAGTCTTTAATGAGGCTAATGAGGAGCTTAGGTATAATGGTAGGATGACAAATGGGAAAGAGGATATGGAGGTAGATATTACCACATCTGAGGTAGAAGCTAAACTCAAACAGCTTAATGGGACAAAATCGGAGGGCCCAGATAATCTTCATCCAAGAATATTAAAGGAACTGGCATATGAAATTGCAAGCCAATTAGCAAGAATTTTTAATGAATCAGTAAATTCATGGGTTGTACCGTACAACTGGAGAATTGCTAACATAGTTCCTATTTTTAAGAAAGGGAAAAAAAGTGATTCGAGTAACTATAGGCTTGTTAGTTTAACATCTGTAGTATGCAAGCTTTTGGAAAAAAATTTGAAGGAGAAAGTAGTTGAGGTCAAGGGTAATTGGAACAAAATACAACATGGTTTTACAAAAGGTAGATCGGGCCAAACCAACCTGATCTCCTTCTTTGAGAAAGTAACAGATTTTTAGAAAAAGGAAACGCAGGGGATCTAATTTAACTCTATTTCAGTAAGGCATTTGATATGGTTCCACATAGGGAATTATTAGTTAAATTGGAAAAGATGGGGATCAATATGAAAACTGAAAGGTGGATAAGGAACTGGTTAAAGGGGAGACTACAATGGGTCATACTGAAAGGTGAACTGTCAGGCTGGAAGGCGATTACTAGTGGAGTTCCTCAGCGATCAGTTTTGGGACCAATCTTATTTAATCTTTTTATTACTGACCTTGGCACAAAAAGTGAGAATGTGCTAATAAAGTTTGCGGATGACACAAAGCTGGGAGGTATTGCTAACACAGAGAAGGACCAGGATATCATACAGGAAGATCTGGATGACTTTGTAAACTGGAATAAGAGTAATAGGATGAAATTTAATAGTGAAAAGAGCAAGGTCATGCACTTAGGGATTAATAACAAGAATTTTGGTTATAAATTGGGGACACATCAGTTGGAAGTAATAGAGGAGGAGAAGGACTTTGGAGTATTGGTTGATCACAGAATGACTATGAGACGCCAATGTGATATGGCTGTTAAAAAAGCTAATGCGGTTTTTGGATGCATCAGGCGAGGTATTTCCAGCAAAGATGAGGAGGTATTAGTACCGTTATACAAGGCACTGGTGAGATCTCATCTGGAATAATGTGTGCAGTTCTGGTCTCCCATGTTTAAGAAGGATGAATTCAAACTGGAACAGGTAAAGAGAAGGGCTACTTGGATGATCGGAGGAATGGAAAACCTGTCTTATGAAAGGAAACTTAAAGAGCTTGGCTTGTTTAGCCTAACCAAAGGAAGGCTGAGGGGAGATATGATGGCTCTCTATAAATATATCAGAGGGATAAATATCAGGGAGGGAGAGGAATTATTTAAGCTTAGTACCAATATGGACACAGGAACAAATGGATATAAACTGGACACTAGCAAGTTTAGACTTGAAATTAGATGAAGGTTTCTAAACATTAGAGGAGTGAAGTTCTGGAACAGCCTTCCCAGGGGAGTAGTGGGGGCAAAAGACATATCTGGCTTCAAGACTAAGCTTGATAAGTTTATGGAGGGGATGGTATGATGGGACAGCCTAATTTTGGCAATTAATTGATCTTTGATTATTAGCTGGTAAATAGGCCCAATGGTCTGTGATGGGACATTAGATGGGGTGGAATCTGAGTTACTACAGAGAATTCCTTCCTGGGTGCTGGCTGGTGAGTCTTGCCCACATGCTCAGGGTTTAACTGATCACCATATTTGGTGTCGGGAAGGAATTTTCCTCCAAGGAAGATTGGCAGAGGCTCTGGAAGTTTTTTGCCTTCCTTTGCAGCATGGGGCAAGGGTCACTTGCTGGAGGATTCTTTGCACCTTGAGGTGTTTGAACCATGATTTGAGGACTTGCAATAACTCAGACATAGGTTAGAGGTTTGTTACAGAAGTGGGTGGGTGGGTGAGATTCTGTGGCCTGCATTGTGCAGGAGGTCAGACTAGATGACCATAACGGTACCTTCTGACCTTAAGTCTATGAATCTATGAACATGCAGTGTAATAAATCCTTCATTCTAAAAGAAGCTACTCTAACATTTTGTGCCACTTTCTACTAATCTGCTTTTCCAATTATTTAAAACCTCACACAAAAATATTAAGTTCAGTCATGAGAATAACAGGAATTACAGTCTCTCACTTTTTTTCTGTATAGAATCCTGTACCATGTGCACTGTCATAATTAAGAGACATTGCTTAAATCTGTATTTCTTACCCTTGACGGAGTTGGTGCAAATTAACTTAACCCTAGTGGTGGATTTCTGGTTGTGATCAGAAGACCTTTTACCCCTCTACCACCTTGGGTCACCTGACCTTTTATTTAATTATGGTTTCAATACTCTGTCAGGCCTGCAGCCCTAGAGTCCACATTTTCCTTATTTGAAATGTTGCTCTTATACCCTCTTATACTAATTGTTCTTAGTACAGTGAAAAAGCATCCAATGATTCTATAACCACTAAGAATTTCAGAGTATTGATATAATCATAGACTTTCAAACAGGACCTCCCATATACAAGAAGTACCCATTGCACACATAGATGACAATATTTTGGTGGCTTGTGCAGATGCATCTCCTTTATAGGGAATGGCTCTTTGTTCTGATTTGTGTCTCCCTTCTGCCTGGGACTATCAGCAGCAAAAAAGGCTGGGTTGGTTTTCTAAGGGTACCTTCTGAAAACTCAGATAACATTGAATCAAGCCCTCGCCAAGGAAGCTGGCCTGGGAAACTGTATTTACCACCCAGGGCTATTCATAAATCAACAAACTCTATTAGGTAAAACCCATGCCTCCCTGGATGTATTGGCAATGGTTTTAACCTCTGTCCTCCTCTCACAGCTGTGAGAGGCTAATGTATTCTAGACACTTCCCTCTTCTCCACTCAGCCCCCAATGACTTCTTTAAGAAAAAGAAAACAGGTATTAATTTAAGAAATGTCATGAATTCCCCATGTGATAATGGTCAATATGTAAGTCATGATGTGCTTAGCCTACACTGGAGAAATGTACTGTTTCCAGATCCATTTGAACCACATAGAACACTCCTGAAAAACATCCAAGTGCTCTAGCCAGTTTTTATGTGCTCTAAGAACTGTTTGTAGCCAGCTATGTTTTCAACCAGGCTACGAACTGGTTCAGTGTGAACTGTATTAGTGCCCTTGTGCATGTGGAATAGGTGACTGAGTTTTACTAGATCTACACTGATGTCCCAGAGTGCACCACTAGCCCTTCAAAGTCTCCCAGAATCCACCTGCTTCCGGGATTTGTACAGAGAAACGTGGGATAGGTACCTGAGGGGCACTGCAACTGAAACGGTTTAGTTCAGTGATATTCTAGATGTAAGACAAAAGATTCCTAAATTGAATCAGCCTCGCTAATTTTGGCCTAAGGAATCATTTGTGTTCAAACTGGGCTTAAACTGCAGCAAGGGAGATTTAGGTTGGACATTAGGAAAAAGTTCCTAACTGTCAGGGTAGTTAAACACTAGAATAGATTGCCTAGAGAAGTTGTGGAATCTCCATCTCTGGAGATATTTAAGAGTAGGTTAGATAAATGTCTATTAGGGATGGTCTAGACAGTATTTGGTCCTGCCATGAGGGCAGGGGACTGGACTCGATGACCTCTCGAGGTCCCTTCCAGTCCTAGAGTCTATGAGTCTATTTAACTGGTTTATTTACTTCTGTTCTCTGAGTCCATAAATATGCTACTGAAGTAATTTTCTTCTACCTTTGCTGTTTATTTTAGATCTTCTGTCTTACCAACTACACTATACTTTGTGATGGGCCCCACTCCTGGCTCCAGCTCCAGTGGGGCAGGGAGGCATGGACAGGGATAAGGGGGAGACGTGACTCTCAAAACTTTTGTGACCACCGGTACAGGCTTCTCAAATTCCAGGCTGGGCAGACAGACAGAAGAGGCAAGACAGCTGGATTTCAGACACTGTGAGACTCCCACTCAGTGGAACTGCTGCTGCACTATGTCTCCTGTCATCCTGCTTCTCATGCCCTGCTGGAATAGTTGTTGGGGACGCACTTGGTATAACCCAGGTAATTCGGGAGAATGGAAGGCCATGACAGCCGATGAAGTCCTCTTGTTCTGAGCCATAGTGTACCAGCTCCTCCATTTTGAGTTTTACTCCTCCATGTTTGACCTCAGGTTGCCCCTGTTGGGAGGGGCTACTCCTACTTCCTCAGTTGCTGGGTAGATTTAACCTTTGGGCGGGAAACTTGACTGTTACTAGGCAGACTTAGCCTTGGGTGGGGACTGTGTAAGTGACAGATCATGTTATAATGTGTAGCAGTTTTGGTTCCAGTATAAATAGTTAGGTAAGCTGTTTGTTTGGCACGCTTGATCTGAGTCCTGTGTGGCTCCAGGCATCTTATTTGAGCTCAAATAAAGTTTGGTTACTTCTCCACCCTGGTGTGTTTAATTGGTTGTGAAGCACACCAGGCAACGGACCCAACCGTTGCCACCCTCGGGCACTCTGTGCCAGCAACATAGTCAGCAGCTGGGGTTGCAGGAACAAAGTTGTGCATACCCAATGAGCACTGGTGGATGCAGAAGAGGAGTTCCCTTTCCAGTGGCTACCGCAGCAATGGTAGGTACACATGTGCCACAGCAGCTGTCTTAGCAAGCAGCAGCTAGAATGATGATTCTTTGGCTTTCACCTCAAACATAGCTGATTCCTTCACATAAAAAGTGTGTATCTTTAGCTCCCTTTGTTTCATGTACCACATACCTGGTAATAACATGAAAGGCCACTTTCTAAAACTAAACTTATTAAGAGAACAACTTACAGAGGTGGTGCAACTTCAGTTAGCATTCCAACCACGTACACACACAATGACTTCTTGGTGCCTCCTCTAAACTCTTCCCTGCTGCAACCTGTGCTCCTCTCTCCAAGTTCCATTCAGATTGCTAAGCCACCAGCTTCATCCTAGAGAAGTGCAGCCCAGAAATGTGGCTAGAAACATACTTTTTCTTTTTAAAATGAAAACCAAGCCTTCTTCAAGGGCACCAGAGACTGGAACTCACCATCACTTAGGAGGAACACTCACATGGAGGACCAAACTCCTGAGGTATGAAAGTCATCAGGGCATGAGGATAGCATTCTCCTGCTAAAATACTAATGTTTTAGATTTTTGCGAGCCTGCTGACATGTAACAAGCACTTGCAAGTTCATGATAACATTTGCAACCCACCTTATGAAAAAATACTTGCAAGTATTGTATGCTAAGCTGCACTTGGACTTTCAAAACAGTGTCCAGACAGAACATTACTGCAGGGTGAGCCCAGGTGCTGTAGGTTGACATTGCCCCCACAGTAATCTACCATGTAAACAAACTCTTAGGGAGTAAAGCACATGAGTAAATGTAACCTTTGGGTGGGATAGAGTTCATTTCATTGCCCTCCTCCAGTGCCTAAAACAAACCCAATTCCCACACAAAAGTAGCTGGAGACCAAGAATTCGGTCTTTAAGGATTTTCAGCAAGGATTGCACAGGGTCAGCCTCCCCACATTCAAATCCCAAAAGGAACTAAAGAAATTAATTTAATTAAATACTTTATAAAATAACCATGTTATGTTATAAAAATTATATTATATATCATAAGATTTTATAATCTACATAGATCTACATAAAATCTCAACAGTTCAGTATCCACCGAAACAGTGAGAAGAAACTGAGTTCTCAAAAGTGTAGGTTGAGTTCACTTGAATCTCTGTTACAGTCTTTGATCACCAAATCTATGGTCTGCTGAGTCAAAAACAACATCTTCCCTCCACTTGCTTGCAGGAATCTTCAACTGGAATTCATGCAGACCCTTCCTCTTCTGAAATCACTGTTAGCCAGTCAGCTAACTGATTAATCGAGTGTAGATTTAAAAAGAAAACCCCATTACAAGAAAATACAAAACTGAGAGTAGCAAAATATAAATGACTCTTTCCCCATTACTACTTTAAAGGAAAGTTGATGAATTGCACTAGTTTAGACAATTTAACTAGAACAGTTTGACTAAAATCAAAAGAACATTCAGAGCATACAATTAAAACAGAAGAAATTATTTTCCCTTCTAATCTTCCCTTGCTATTATTAACATTACCCAGGTTTCCCTGTTAGAGGGTTAACAATATCACTAACCTGCTGCAAAATGCTTCAGTTAGGGACAAAAGAGTGCTTTCTGCTCCTGGGCTCTGCTTCTCCCAACTCACACATGGCACGTGGCCCTTTGTAAAGCAGCTGCCCTAAATGCCCTTATGGAGTCTGATCCCAGTAACAGGAAACCTATTGAAGCATATCCCATATTACCCCAGCCAAAATCCAAATGCTTCTGGATGTGGAGGGCTAAATCTGCCTAGCAACAATGACCCAGACACAACTCACTCCTATCACCCACATGGGTCTCTTAAAGAGATATCTCCCTATTGGGCACATGGGTTACATAAACATCCTACCCACCTCATCCTCTTGTTTGATAAACTCTTTCAAATATGTTCTCTCTCGTTCGATTTGTCATTGTTGCTGTTATGTCATGTGAGCTCTCCTTTAAACAGAATCAATAGTCTGGTTTTAAAAGCTCTTCATACATACTTGGATCTGCAGTACAAAATGTGCACAACCTTATATGCCTATTAAGAGGAACTTCAGGAGAACAATGTGGAAGCGGGGCTGGCACGTGTGTCATATAGTCACTCTTTCTTCTATCTTCCTCCAATTGATAAGGAAGCATAAGAAACACTTAGGGTATGTCTGCACTATGAAATTAGGTCGAATTTATAGAAGTCATTGTTTTAGAAATTGTTTTTATACAGTTGATTGCGTGTGTCCCCACACAAAATGCTCTAAGTGCATTAAGTCGGATGACTGCATCCACAGTACCAAGGCTAGCGTCGACTTCTGGAGCATTGCACTGTGGGTAGCTATCCCACAGTTCCTGCAGTCTCCACTGCCCAGTGGAATTCTGGGTTGAGATCCCAATGCCTGATGGGGCAAAAACAGTGTCACGGGTGATTCTGGGTACATGTCGTCAGGCATCATTCTCCCTCCCTCCCTCCGTGAAAGCAAAGGCAGACAATGGTTTTGCGCCTTTTTCCTGGGTTACCTGAGCAGACGTCATGCCACAGCAAGCATGGAGCCTGCTCAGCTCACTGTCACCGTATGTCTCTTGAGTGCTGGCAGATGTGGGAATGCATTGCTACACAACAGCAGCTCATTGCCTTTTGGCAGCAGACGGTGCATTACGATTGGTAGCCATCATTGTCATACTCCTGGGTGCTCTTTTAGCTGACCTTGGTGAGGTCAGTCAGGGCACCTGGGCAGACTCAGACAGGTCATTCCCATCTTGTGGCGAGCAGCCAGGAGATGACGATGGCTAGCAGTCCTACTGCACCGTCTTCTGGCAAGCAGCCAGAAAATGACGATGGCTAGCAGTCCTACTGCACCGTCTTCTGGCGAGCAGCCAGGAGATGACGACGGCTAGCAGTCGTACTGCACCGTCTGCTGCCAGCCTAAGATGTAAAAGATAGATGGAGTGGATCAAAACAAGAAATTGACCCAGCAGTGTGCACATCATGCTGATGAGCTCTGCATGGTCACCTGTGGTGATCAGCTCACCACATTTTCCAAACAGGAAATGAAAATTCAAAAGTTCAAGGGTCTTTTCCTGTCTATCTGGCCAGTGCATCTGAGTTGAGAGCTCTGTCCAGAGCGGTCACAATGGAGCACTCTGGGATAGCTCCCGAAGGCCAATACCATCGAATTGCATCCACACTACCCCAAATTTGACCTGGCAAGGCCAATTTCAGCGCTAATCCCTTTGTCGGAGGTGGAATAAAGAAACTGATTTAAAGAGCCCTTTAAGTCGAAAAAAAGGGCTTCATCGTGTGGACGGGTCCAGGCTTAAATTGAAGTAACGCTACTAAATTTGACCTAAAATCGTAGTGTAGACCCTGCCTCAGTCTCTCTGTCTTATATACACACACACCCCTTCCCTTTCCACCACAGCATAGTGAGAGTTTTTCTATTGTTTAATCTCTCTCCCGGCATTTTGGGCAGACTCAGCAATAACTAATTTTCTCTTGGTCCCCTGCCCCCTCCTGAACTTCACCATTAGTGCTTCCCTGTTACCAAGTTTTGAAATGTTACCATTTCAGTGGACCCTCAGAACATCAAAGAAACTTACAATGTAAAGGGAAATTCCCTTCTCATTTCTAGCCTCAGCTTTTAAGGCCTCCGTTGACTAGTTGGATCCTTTTACTCTTTTCTAGAACTGCCTACTTGTGGGGGAGGCAAGCCTGGGGAACAGATGAAAGAGAGAAAAGTAAGGAGCAATGTGGTAAGGAAACAAAAGCTTTGGATATTCTTTGTACTGATTTTGCTGCAAAGTGTACTCACCAGTGTGATATGTTTTCATGCACCATCAGCCTCCATGTCCTGCTGAACCATGAAGAAAATGTTCCCAAAGAAAAGGGACTTCACCGAAGGAAAAAATAAATATTTTCACCATTGCAATTTATTATGAATCCTGACTGTTTCAAGATTTTTGTCAACGTTCCACTTTCCGTGGAGCCATAAAGTACTTGTGAGAAATTAACAAAAACATTGTTATTATGCCATTTGTTTCCTTTGATAAAAGATCTCACTAGCATCATTCAACTAAACGGCCTCTGCCCAGTTCCTGTGTACCAGAGCTCACGTCAATATCCACCTCAGCCTATAACACTGGTCTTCAAAGTTTGCAAGGGCTTCAGGACAGACACAGTGGATACCAGAAATGTCTGGCTCCTGCCAGTCATCCTTGACTGATACTATAGACCTGCCAGCCCAGTTACTGAAAAATATTTCTTACATGCCGGGCAGTGACTTAGCATACATCAGAAATACAAGCCACTAAAAAACACAGCTGTGGGTAAAAACCATAAACATCTCTTTGAAAAAAGAGTGTCCGGTCTCTAATGTAACCACTGAAACACAGTGGACAGAGGAAAGACAAGAATCCTGGCATGGGATGTGACACCTTTAGAATAACAACATTGCTATAATGTACGTAATTCTTGTATGCAGCGATCTAAACGTCACTAACCTGCGTGTGTGCACATGCACAAACCCACGACTGCGCACACATGTACAGCACCAGGTATATACCAACATTTACATTTCTCTCTAAATGAAGAGGAGCTGCCAGTCTGCATTCTATAAAGTGCATTCTTATCTACCTAAGTTTTTGCATGGAGTGTCCTTGATTATTTGGTTAATAAAAGAGAAGAATAGGGGAAAAAAATCAGAGCCCTCTAGCTGCCAGAGCCTGTAATTTTCTTGATCCAACACTATACACTTGGGGAAATTGTGCATTCCTTGATGTAGAGCTGTTGGCTTGACGCCTATTGATGAGTATATCTCCAGAGGGGGAAGAGGCAGAGAGAAATTTGGAACGCTGATGAGTATGTCTCCTAGCCCACGTCCAGACTACCCCGCCGTATCGGCGGGTTAAAATCGATCCCCGAGCGCGCTTACATCGATTCCGGAACTCCATCAACCTGAATGGAGTTCCGGAATCGACACGGAGAGCCGCGGACATTGATCCCATGCCGTCCGGACGGGTGAGTTATTCGATCTTAGATATTCGACTTCAGCTACGTGAAGTTGCGTATCTAAGATCGATTTTCCTCCCCTAGTCTGGATGAGGCCCTAGTTTAGAGTCTAATTGTCTAGCCTACTTGTTTGAGAAAGTTATGAAAAGCTGAAAAAGGGGGCATTAAATAGAAGCTGGAACTCAACCTTAGCTATAGCATGCTCTCCATGCTCACAGTATAATATTCCAGATGTACTAGCTACACAAAGGCAAAGCAAGACAGTATTATTTATACTGTCATCTCCCAAGAAAGTTATGTTCCAACTTCTTCCACTCTTAGTTTTAAACACATGATGAACACTAGTCTTCCAGTAAAGACAACGTGGTACTTGGCCAGAGTGGTGGAATAAGAGACATGATTCTTTTCATGTTGGACCCTGCTGCATAATTCTTCTCAACATACAAAGTAGACTTTATGCAGGATTATTGCAATCCCTGTTTTATTATGTAAGATGACACTGTACTGTGTACTAATGTTTAGGCTACTCATAATATAACCTATACATTTTATATGGAGGGAAATGTACCCTCCATCAGCCTTCATTTGAAATGTTAGATAGCAAAGCAGCAAAATAAAATGACTAAATAATTTCATCTGCCTTGCACTTGCATTTTGAAACAGGCGGTAAATATCTTCCAACAGAGTCATAGAGCCCAGACGTGACATACAGTGGCTGCTAAAGGAAATTCATAGTAAATGTGTGAGCCTTCCATGAATGTCTTACAGTGCACAGCCAGGTTTGTCATACTACTGATCTCAGCACTTCATGAGCTAGACAGATTGCACACAACTTTTCCTAGTCACCTCAGGCTTATGAGAGATTGCAAGTTCTACACGGACAAAGTGTTTTATTCTTTGGGGCAAGGGAATGAGGAAGCCCCCCGCATACCCATTATAGCAATACTCTCCTAGTCATATTTTTGTTATCCTCACTAGAGGGAGAGTGCCAGAGAGAGAAACAGGAAACCAGGAACAAAAACATACATGAAATAAGTTGAAAATCTTTTCCGAATGTTCTCAAAAGTCCAACTCAACCTACATGTGCTAACAGTACTGTTTACTGTACACCTTCTGCTAAACATACAGTTCTGATGAGTCCCTATAGAGCGTCCCTTATTGTGGTAACAGTAGTAATTAAATATAATCTGATACGTTAAGGGACATTGTGAAAAGTGGTAGGCCTAAAGTTAGACTATTAATTTGCTTTGTCTGCCATGAACAAATCACACACCAATCTTCTTCTCCTCTGCTGAAGAGCGTACCGTAATGAATCCCAGTCTCATAAGTGTTTGGTGTATGAGTCTTGTACGTTTCATTGTCAGCAAGAAGTGTAGAGCAGATGAGCAGATGTGCTCAGATGCTAGTCAGTGGATGCAGGGGCGGCTCCAGGCACCAGCATGCCAAGCATGTGCTTGGGGCAGCAAGCCGGGGGGGTGGGCACTCTGCCGGTCGCCGCGAGGGCAGCAGGCAGGCTGCCTTTGGTGGCATGCCTGCGGAGGGTCTGCTGGTTCTGCGGCTTCGGCGGACCTCCCACAGACATGCCTGCGGGAGGTCTGGCGAAGCCGCGGGACCAGGGACTTCCCACAGGCAAGCCGCCGAAGGCAGCCTGCCTGCCATGCTTGGGGCGGCAAAATGCCTAGAGCCGCCCCTGAGTGGATGGATGGTGTTGGTCCCAGACGATGAGAGAGACAACGTGGCGAGGTAATGTCTTTTGTAGATAGGCAAGACATAGATGTGATGTGTAATGCAAATGTGCGTATGCATACACGTGCCATGAGCTTGACCTGTTTCCTGACTCTTTTTCAACTGGGATAAAATGCCTCAGGGCAAAACCATCATTTTTAGTAAAACTCACAGTTCTCCTTGTATTTCTATACACTATATTGCATGCATAAGTACATTAATAGAAGATTAAAGTTGCATGGCATACCATGCCGAAGGCAGGAAGTCAAGGCTGCATGCACAACCTTAACTCATTCCCTTTGCATATAGGGAATGTCCTTTTTTTCCCACTTTCAACACGCTTTAAGCATGCGCGTGTGCACGCACACACCAACAAAAAAGATGAACCTAGAGCTGAAATCTTTGTGCATGGAAATTTCTCATAAAAATGACCTTTTGTAAAAACAGAACTTTTGGGGGGGGAAATTGGCAACATTTTCAAAATTTTCCATTTTAGCAAAAAAAAAAAAAGTTAATCTATGTGTGTATCAAAAAAATTATTAAAATTGTTTTCAAAATTTTATGTTTACCAAAAAGTTTTACCACTAAAAACATAGGGGTTTTTTTTCATTTAAAATTTTAATAATGTTTTCAAAAATGATTTTGAAAAAATGTTGGTAAAAAATTCCAACAGTTTTGTGAAAAATGGCTGTATCTGGAACCCCCCAAAACAGTGAGAACTTCAAAATCTGAACGTTTTTCACAAAATGTTTTATGTGTTTTTTTAACCAACTGTAGTTGAACTGTTTTCATTTAAATTTACACACACGCACTCTCCTTCTCTCTAATAATTTGGCAGGGACCAAATATGAAAAATTTTAGCCTGAAAGTTTCCAAAAGTTATGAAAGTCTGAAAACAGGATGCTATAAGTGGAAACAGTGAAGCAACCCTAGAGAAGTAATTCCTGTTCCAGTTATTAAATATAGTGTTATTTTCTCTCTTTTCATTATGATATAATATTTCTTTAAGATTGAGACCAGTAGTTCTGTTTTTAGTTTATCTATGTCATTTAGACGGAATCACTTCTTAATAGCTTTCCTCTGCTAATAGGATAAACATTTGTTGTCTTTCTTGTGCAGCCAGTGAGTACTTCACAGACTCTTCACAAAAGTTCCACTGCACTACTGCAAAAACAGACCTGAAAACATTTTAACCTTTTATCCTTACCTACTGAAACTGTTGTTGGTGTTTGTGTGCCCTTGTCTGTTTCCGTCTATATTGGGTTTCTGTCTATTATTGACAGAGGCAAATTTTGTCATTATACATATTAAATGCAGCATAATTATTTACTTTATCTTGTAACTGAAGAAAACTCATCCTGCTTCCTTGCACTTTTTTGTATCAATATTTACTAGCAGCTATATCTCCTTTAGCTCTTTTTAATCATTCTATATAAAAAGGAACAGCAATTCACCTCACCTTCTTGTGGCTCAATTTCCCCATCTGTAAAATGGGGATAATGACACTTGACGTCCTTGGAAAAGCATTTTGAGATCCATGGATGAAAAAGCACTATATAAGAGCTAGATATTATTACTATTATTATTCCAGTACATTTATGCTGACTTGGAGTTGAACCACATTAACTGTCCACAAAATATTACCAATGGGGTTGGGGAATGACTGCAACAAAAGTTAGGTAAACTATGACATTGTCTACCAAAGGGCACAAACGTATATGTGGGATTTCATAGTTTCAATGATTTTTAAGGCCAAAAGGAACCATTCAGGGCCAGCTTTAGGAACCGCGGGGCCCCGATTCGAAGGAGCTGCCGCCACAACGATTGAGCTGCTGCCGCTGACAGTGCCAGGACTTTGGTGGCAGCTCATTTGGCTGCCGGTGCCTTGAGTGGCATTTCGGTGGAGGGACAAGCGATTGAAGACAATGGCAGGACTTCAGTGGCAGCTCCTTCAGGACGTTGCGGGGCCCTCTTAGGGGTGTGGGGCCCGATTCCAGGGAATCAGCTGAATCGCTCTAAAGCTAGCCCTGGAACCATTAGATCCTCTAGTCTGACCTTCTCAATACCACAGGCAACAGAATTTCATCCAATTACTCCGGTGTTGTGCCCAATAGCTTGTGTCCGGTGAAAGCATATCTTCCAGAAAGGCATCCAGTCTTGATCTGAAGATTTGAAGAGGTGGAGAGATGGATTCGAGTGCTGCAGTTCCTGCCTTCTTTCCCTTTTCATTGATAGTAAGTAGTCTTTGTTTGTGGTTAGTCATTTTGGGGTGGGGGTGTGGTTTACATTGTGTGATTGTTTGTGCATGTGTACACATGGGTGCGCACATATGCTTGCCAAGTCTAATTACAATCCAGTGCCAATAAATAAACCAATAAATCTGCAGCACAGTCACACAGACATACAGACTTGCACTCACCTAACAGAATGTGTACACTGTGGGCTTCTAATCTGCCTTCCTGCAGCAGCAATCGCCTGGCACCAATATGAAATCAGACTGTTTCACATTCTCATGCTGTGTACCTGCCTTTCGGAAAGCCTTTTCCTTTGAATTACTGCCTGTGGCCAGCCAGGCAGAATGGAAAATGGCCTCAAGGAACTCAATGGGACAGAAATATAACATAATATTGAGAATGGCAGGAAAGCCTCTATTATTCTAGTCCATTCTATCTCCTGTGAGGCAGTGTGGAGGCAGTGGCGCCTGGAGCTTGTCTGCATTTAACTCACTTCCCTGGATTTCCGACTCACAGCCACAGCTTGTACTAAAAGCCAAATATTTCACTCTTGAGACGTACGACACTTCCTGATATAGGATGCACTTGCATGTCTCCTGGTGACCTTAAACACTAATAAAGGAGTCATAATATGACCTAGACAGGCCTTGAAAGCCAATGTGAATGATTGATTTGGAATTTTAATGGGTGGATTCAGTTGTCTGCTATTTGTCCAGAATCCTTCATGTTGTGTTCTGTTTATTATTGTGTGGATAGGAGATTTTAAAATACACTTCAAGCTGCTCTTTTGCCTGCAGTGAAAGTTAATCCAGAATGCTGGGAGATCAAATATAAATATGCTAACAACTAGAAGCAGATCAGCAGCACTCATAGCTTTCTTCTCTCTTCTCCAAGCATGCTACGCCACTGAGATTTCAGGATCAAATTCTTAGCAGTGTGTATTTTCACCAGAGCACACATTCCAAGGATTTGTTTCTTGTACACAATCATTAGCTTACATTCCAAACTACAAGTCTGCATGTGATCCTTCTGTCCCTGGGGAGCTAATATCAATGGGACTGTGAACCAAGGGCCTCGGATCGCACTTTGCTTTATTTTGTTTTATTTTTTGGTGTTTACTTTATCTATACCTGGAGATAAAATAAGTTACATGGTTAGAATTGTGGATCAAACAGTCATGCCATTTATAAAACCTAGTTGGGGCATGTTCCACTGATGTCTAACCACATTTTAAATGCTTTTGACCCAAATGCTTTTTAATTATTTTCCTGTCTTAAAAATATATGATGAGAAGAGAACTTACACAAGGTGATGTATCAAAAGTAACAGTCGCCATTTTATCTGCAGTCAAAGGTATTGATTGAGGTACACAGAGTGGTTTAGTACATCTTTGAACTGAGTACAGCTCCTAGAACTGGTGTGTTCTAGATTAGGAATGAGGCATGTCCACTCAAGGAGATCTGATATCTACTGATGCTTTGTGATTTTTATGTGCAAATACAGGACCTGATTGATGCCCATCAGGAGTGCCGCCAGCTTTTTTGCCGCCCTAGGCGGCGGAAGGTCCTGCCCCTGAAATGTCGCCCCCGACAGAGGCAACAGAAGGTCCATCCGCCGCGGTCACCGCCCCCCAAATGTTAGCACCCTAGGCGACCGCCTAAGTCACCTAATGGGTTGCGCCAGCCCTGATGCCAATGGAAACACACCTCCTGATTTAGGTGGACTTTCAATCAGGCCCTTTTTGTTACTGTGAGAAGAGCTCAAAAAAGCCAGAGTCCATATTTTTTCATGAATAATTAATATAGGTTAATTTGAACCATAAACTCTCAGGGATCCTGCCCCTGAGAGCAAACTCTAAGTAGAAGGGCTTTGCCTGAAAGAACTGTTATGTAGTCAGGGGGATGGAATTTTGCTTTCTCAACACACAAGTAGATGGTGATGTTTCTGCCAAGTCAGCTCACAGTCACTGATACTGGACCAGAACCTCAGCTGATCTAAAGCAGTGTAGCTCCACTTAAAACAGCTGAGGATCAGACCCATTGTGTCTAAGGCCTGGTCTACAGTACACAGTTAGGTCAACATAAGGCAGTTTATGTCGACCTAATAATTAATGTATCTACACTACCAGCACTACCATCTACATTGCTACATTGACCTAATTACTCCACCTCCGCCAGAGGTGTAGCACTTAAGTCAATATTGTTAGGTAGACACAGAGGCAGTGTAGACATTGCATTGCTTACATCGATTTAACTGGCCTCCAGGAGGCGTCCCACAATGCTCCACTGTGACCGCTCTGGTAAATGTTTTCAACTCCGCTGTCCAGAAGCCAGGTACACAGGAAACAACCCCTCCCCTGTTAAAGGCCCGGGAACTTTTGAATTTCCATTTTTTGGTGTGGAGAGCTTGCCTGCCCAGCTGATCATGGCAGCTCCACACTTCAAACACACTCCAGCCGGAAGTAAACAGGAGATGGTGCATCTTCTTGGTCTGTGGGGAGAAGAGGCTGTGCAGACACAGCTCTGATTCAGACATAAAAACATAGACATCTGTTGTACCAACCAGGCAAGGTACTAACAAACATCAACAGGACTTTATTGCTGCACCCTCTGTAACTCTCACTCAGCCTCCTCAACTCCTCCCCCCTCCTCCCTGTTTCCTGTCTTTTCAGACTCCCAACAGCCAGTGCTCCCAGTTCTAATGATTACAAGCAACATCTAAACACCACATCTATGAGCAGCTCGCAGGGGGAATGTGGGAAAAGGGCTATACCCAGGACACACAGCCACATGAAAAATCAGGGAACTGTGGCAGATGTACCAGAAGGCAATGAAGGTAAACAGCCACTCTGGTGCAGCACCACAGACATGCCACTTCTACAATGAGCTGCATGCAATTCTCAACAGTGACCCCACTACAACCCCCAAGAGCAGTGTGGATAACTCTGAGGAGTCAGAGTCCTGGGCCAGCTCAGGCAACACTGAGTAGAAGAGGAGGAGGAAAATGGGAAACAGACAAGCAGAGTATCAATTCACTTGAAGACTCAGGAGCTGTTTATAACCCCGGAGCAGTCCAACCAGTCACAGAACAGCTTTGTGGCTGAGTGTGATGCCAAGGAAGGAACTTCTAGTGAGTATGCAATTTGAAGTCATATTTGGGGTTGTCATAAACAGATAGCTAAGGGTTAACGTCTCTTTCACCTGCAAAGAAGTATCTGAAGCACCTGACCAGAGGACCAATCAGGAAACAGGATTTTTTCAACTCTGGGTGGAGGGAAGTTTGTGTGTGAGTCCTTTGTTCTTGGTCTTCGGTCTAACTCTCTCTCGGCTATGAGGGGATTTCTATTTCCTGCTTTCTAATCTTCTGTTTCCAAGTTGTGAGTACAAAAGATCAGATAGTGATTTATATGTTTTTTTGTATTTACATGCCTATAGTTGCTGGAGTGCTTTGAATTATATTCTTTTTTGAATAAGGCTGTTTATTCATATTTCTTTTAAGCAATTGACCCTGTATGTGTCACCTTAATACAGAGAGACCATTTTTATGTATTTTTCTTTCTTTTTATATAAAGCTTTCTTTTTAAGACCTGTTGGAGTTTTTCTTTAGTGAGGAACTCCAGGGAATTGAGTCTGTACTCACCAGGGAATTGGTGAGAGGAAAAAGTCAGGGGGAAATCTGTGTGTGTTAGATTTACTAGTCTGATTTTGCATTCTCTCTGGGTGAGGGGGGAAGAGAGATTAGCTCTTGGTAAGTTTGTTCTCCAGGACTGGGAACGGGGAGGGTGGAGTCCCTCTGTTTAGATTCACGGAGCTTGCTTCTGTGTCTCTCTCCAGGCACACCTGGAGGGGGGAAGGGAAAAGGTTTATTTCCCTTTGTTGTGAGACTCAAGGGAGTTGGGTCTTGGGGTCCCCAGGGAAGGTTTGGGGGGACCAGAGTGCCCCAAAACACTCTAATTTTTTGGGTGGTGGCAACTTTACCAGGTCCAAGCTGGTAACTAAGCTTGGAGGTTTTCATGCTAATCCCCATATTTTGGACGCTAAGGTCCAAATCTGGGACTAGGTTATGATAGGGGTCACATGTTCTGATATTCTATTTTTAATTAAAAGGAACATAGTGAGTAGAGTGGCTATCTGCTTCCCAGTGTCCATACCAGCGAGGCAAAGGGTGCCCCGTGAAAAAGACCATTTATGTACACAAGTATGGCCCAGAAAACCTCCACAGAGATCTTCAAGAAACTTTTGTGGAGGTACTCTGCAATCCATCGCAGAAGGTTTCTGGGAAGGGCTGCCTTATTTCTTCCACCATGGTAGACACTTTCCCATGCTACTCCAGAATTAATTCTGTTGGCATCATTGCAATACACAGCATAGCAGCATAGGACCAGGTCTGGACATGGACCTTGAAGCATCTGTTCTCTTGCTGCTTCTGTTACCCTCAGGAGAGTGATATCACATAGGGTCACCTAGGAGAAATGGTGGTAGTTTTCATTTCAACTGCTCGGACTGCAAAAAATAGTACGTGTGGTTCCCTCCACACACACTGTGATTTTCCACCTCTTCACTCACAATTTCCAAAACATGGCTATAGTTTGGGTGGCAGGGGTCCTCATTGACCTTCGTAACTGCAATCCTCAGATGACAGCTAGCAGCAGTGGCACCAGGGTGGGGTTGGAGAGAAGGAAAATTTTGTGGTGTCCACTCACTGTCGCAGACACACACCCCCAAGCAGAGCCTCTGCCAAGGTTTGTAGTTTGGGAGGTCAGCGCTGGTCCTCAATCTCCAGACAACGTCCATGTTACAAGGAGGAGATGGCATGGCCCCTTGCCCACCTCTGGTCCTGTTGTGGGTTGCCCACTCAATTCTGCTGACCATTCAGCACCCATGCCCCAGGGCCATATTCACCATGGCTAGGACAACAAACAGGTTCAATAAATACCTAGTGTAATAGTCTGCCTTAAACTTCCATAAAACAAGAGGAGTGATTTTTATATAGCAACTCTGCACTAGACACCAGGTCTGCACTGACATTGGTTGCTTTGTGCTTTCCATGGCTTACAGCTGAAAGGGCAGCCTTCAGCTCTTCCTGCACATCTGTGGAGATGCTCTTCCCCATAAGACGAAGGCTAAAGAGAATGCATGATGACATGTTCAATGAGATAATGAATGCCTCTGGGATGGCAGACACCAAATATTTAGCGTGGAGACTTCTCTCTCTGGAAAACGGGACATGGACATTGCGAGCAGGAGAGCAGCCCAGGAGCATGAGTTTGGCATGCAGCAGGAGATGCTGCGGATTCTGAAGGAACAGACATATTGAGGCATCTGGTTGACCTTCAGGAGAAAAATCTTGAGGCTAGACTCCCTTTGCAATCCCTGCAGAGCTGCATTCCAACATCACCATCCTTCCCCGCTAACAAACGTTCTAGGAGGCAAGGGAGGGTAATGCAATATCCCTTCCACTCAATCTAAAAGGGAGAGTCCTAAAAATAAAAGCTGGACATACAATGATGTGTGACAGACAAGGCCACTGTGCTTTTAAAAACAAGATTAATGTAATTTTTCCCTCTCAATTTTATTCCACCATGTGTCCAAGGTTAAATATTATTTGTGCTCTTTAAGTTTCAGTATGTTTGTGCAATAAAAGTCCATGTCTTGTGAATGAAATTATCTCTGTTAATTTAAAACAGGGAGAAGGGGAGGGACAGGGAACCTGAGGCAACAGAGGGGAGGTGCTGAAGACAAAAAACCAGCAGTCTCAGCAAGGTTCACACTATGGAAGGCACAACACAGAGAAGCAGTGCACATTCCTGTGGGTCATGACTAAAATGGATTTTCAAAGTCTCCCTGAGATGCAGTACCTCAGGTTGAGCTCTTCTTGTAGCCCTGGTATCTGGCTGCTCAAAATTAGCAGACAGCCAATCCACCTCCACACTCCATCTCTGTGGAAACTTCTCTTCCTTTGCCTCTCAGATATTATAAAGCACACAGCAGGCAGCTATAACCACGAGTATATTTCTTTCACTGAGGTCTAACCTAGGATATGTCTACACTTGTCATTTAAAGCAGAAAAAGTCCCTTTTTTGTGCAAAAAATGTGGGAGCATCTACACTTGCCAATGACTTTTTGTGGTGAAACTTGAAAGTTGAAAGTTTCATCACAAAAAGAAAACCACCTCCACGAGAGGCATACAGCTCTTACCGGTGATGCTTCTGCGGTGATGTGCAAGTGACGACACATTCTTCCTGTTTACACAGCTTTTAGTCTTCTGGGGATATCTCACAGTGCCTAGGGGTGACCACTCTGGCCAGCAACTCTGCTGCTCTGATGCCAGATAAACAGACATTCACCCCTCCCCCTGTAAAGCCTTGGAATTTTGAAACTCCCTTTCCTGTTTTCTTGCCAAATGCTCACTTATCTGGCCAGGTGACAATGGCTGCTCCACAGAGCAAACGATCCCCTGCTTAGAGCAATGCTGAGCTACTGGAACTGATCAGTGTTTGGGGAGAGGAGGCTGTGCAGGGATCACGATCACCTTCCTTCCCCGTTTCCCACAAGACCCATCGTCAAAATGGAGAGAGCTGCACTGTAGGATAGCTGCCCTAGAGTGCTTCTCTCATTGGCAATGGAAGTGCTGCTAATGTAAACATTCTCTGACACCTGAGGAATTAAGTGAGCACACAAACGAGCACTTTACTCTCACTGGTTCCCTATCACTGGTGAAATTTACAGCGCTAAAACTCTGCAAGAGTAGACATACTCCCTAGTAAGCAAACTGCAACAGCGACTCTTTAAACTGCCAAAGGCACACTCAACCACCATTCTGCACTTGCTGAGCCTAATGTTGAACTGATCCTTGCTGCTGTCCAGGTGTCCATGAGCCATGGGAGAAAGGGGTAGGCTGGGTCTCTGTTGCCCAGTCTCTAGATTACGTATTAGTTATATTGATTACTTAAGAAACCCCTGTTATCACTTTGAGGACTGACAGGTTCTTGCCCCAAGATCAGGCCCAGTATTATTCAAATTATTATATAGTTGGGAACCCCAATGTGCACAGTTGCAACACTCACACTATAGGAACTCCTCTGTATTTACAAATATAGTTTATTAATACATTTAGCACAGTAACAAACACCCCAACGCAGTAATGTAGATAGAGATACTACAGAATGCACACCTGCACATCCATAGACTCACACCATCTCCTGCAGAACAACCTGATGTATTAGCCATCATCTTCCTCATCACCATCACCTTCCCCATCATCTCCAATAGCCATCATTCTGGCACCTACCAAGGACTACATCTCCCACTCCTACCACCTCTAGGCTGGAATGCCACTTTTATAATATGTTACATTGATGCCACCATCTTCGATACATATTCAGTTGGAGATTTTTCCCTTTTCCTTATTTATATTTCCTCACCTTACTAATGTTGGAGTGTCTTTTTCCTATAGGTTAGTACAGGGATTGGCAACCTTTGGCATGCAACCCAGGGCCCGGTTTGTTTACCTGCCGCATCCACAGGTTCAGCCGATTGCGGCTCTCACTGGCAACAGTTCACCGCTCCAGGCCAACAAGGGCTGTGGAAAGTGGCATGGGCTGAGGGATGTGCTGGCCACCACTTCCCACTACCCCGATTGGCCTGGAGCGGTGAACTGCGGCCAGTGGGAGCCACAATCGGTTCTTTCCAAGTTCCAAATTGTGGTGTAGCTGTTAAGTTTAAATAGAGGGTGTGTTAAAACAGGTTAGCATAGGGGCTTCCTAAATTCATACCCTTTTAAAGATCGCAGCCACACATGGGCCTTATGCTTTAGCTCTTCACTATCTATTTGGTGAAAGGTCCCAGACATATGTATGTTAACTTTGCCTTAGCTCAACATACAGGCTGGCTATGGCCTGCAGGTCCCTTGTGTTACAGCCAAAATATACTCTTAATATAAACCTATAAACCTATTATAATAAAACAAATAATCAAACCCATAAGAAAATAAGAAACTTATAAGAAAATATATATAGGCAAGCAAGCAGATTGGCCTTAGATGTATCTCATGTACCTGTTATGTATGTCATTTCATTGCCAGGACAACTTCTGTAGTTGACTCATGTACCTGTGGTCAGAACTTTCACTTAAACTCTATTTTTGGCTTCCCAAATACTTGGGGTTTTTCACTGGGTGGTTTATCTGGGCAAAATTTATCTGTTCAAAGTGCATAAGCCTCAAGCCTTATTCTAACTTGCTGAAGCTAATGTCTTACAGGATACAGACCTGTAGGTTTCTTGCATTACTGCTGAATATAATACAAAGAATAATATAATGAAAAGCAGTCAATATAATAAAGGCAAGCCAGCCGACTGGGCTACTGTCTCCGTGGATCACTATTGATATTTTAACATCACCAATGGTTATTTTGTGGTCTGGAAAGAAAGTCCCTGCTTACGGCTTTCTGAACACATCTGTGTTCTTAAATATGTGCACATCATGCCCATTCACTGACCATCCCACTTTGATGTCAGGAAAAAGGCCTCAGTGATCCAACAGCGCTTGCAACACCATTGAAAAGTATCCCTTTCTGTGTATGTACTCTCAGGCAAAGTGGGTCTAGTGCCAGCATATGTATTCCATCGGTCACCGCACCTCAGTTAGCAAACCCCATGGCAGCAAAACTATCCAGTATCTCCTGCACATTGCCCGGAGACACAACCTTTTGTGGAAAAAGGTGATTAATAACCCTGTATACTTGGATCACAACAGCCCCCACGGTGCTTCTACCAACTCAAAATTGACTCCCCACTGTCAGTAGCAGTCTGGCATTACAAGCTTCCACACAACGATCATCATTCGCTTCTCTGCTGTTAGAGTAGCTCTCATTTTAGTGTTGCTGCACTGCAGGGCTGGGGAGAGCACTGCTCACAGTTTCTGGAACATGGCCTTGCGCATATGAAAGTTCTGCAGCCACCGCTCATCCTCCCATAACTGCATATCGCTGCGATCCCACCAGTCAGTGCTTATTTCTTGGGACCAGAAACAGTGCTCATCATGTTCAGCTGCAGCTCAACTGCCAACAGCAATCAGGAATTGTTTCATTCTATGGCTTCCAGGACATTGCAATGCTCTGTGCAGTGGCTCCTCTTTTGGCTCTGGAAATACTGCACGATAAGGTGTGTGGTGTTCATAATACTCACAACAACAGTGTACATCTGAACAGGGTCCGCACTTCTTGGAATATGGCATACATGCAGCTATGCCAGCCTTTTGAAAAAAGATGCAAAATATTTTGGGTTCCAGTTGAAATCAGGGGAGGGAGAAAACTGCATCATGGGATGTTGAAGCCCAGTCCCCCCATGAGAATGTTTTGATCTCATGAGGCATTGCAAGCCCTTCTCAAAACCCTCTGCAGCAAGTTGCACTGTGGGATAGCTCCTCTTTGTTAAGCAATGAGTCAAAGTGATAGTGTTACTTGACATAAATTAATAAATAAATACAAATGCAAAACCCTCTGCAGC
The DNA here is from genome assembly GCF_007399415.2 of Gopherus evgoodei. NCBI lineage: Eukaryota > Metazoa > Chordata > Testudines > Testudinidae > Gopherus > Gopherus evgoodei. The sequence goes on from NC_044324.1 coordinate 106,207,164, forward strand.
AAGTTGCACTGTGGGATAGCTCCTCTTTGTTAAGCAATGAGTCAAAGTGATAGTGTTACTTGACATAAATTAATAAATAAATACAAATGCAAAGCATTGTAGAAATAAAGCATAAGACAAATGAAGAGAAAGCAAGAGACACTTGAAAAGTGCGTAGAAAGTTATCATCGAAAAAGTGTTTTAGCTGCTTTGACACCTGCTAAAATAGATATTTCTTCTGACTATAAACCTGTGTTATTTTATCATGTTTATTTGTGATAGGCATGCTAACCTTCTGTTGTCATCACCAATGTATCACATTATGTAAGATCAGCCTATATTAGTTATGCTATAATAGAGTAGCAAAATGAAAAATAAAAAAGCAGAGTAAATATTGACTTTCTTGGTCTGAAATGAAGTCACAGACAGAAGAGGAACGAACAATAAGAAATGAGAGAAAACGTAACAGTGTTCATCCCTAAGCTACATTTAGATACATGTGGTGCAAAGTACAGTTCCTCAGTCTCTCAAAAGTACTGAATTCTTAGAAAGTGAAATCTTGTAACATTACAATGGGAGACACACAATTCTGATGCCATGCAAAATGAATGAAATCTATCGCAGTCTATGCTCATACCTCCCTCAGATACACTCACACAATTCCCACTTTTTTCAACAGGAGTTGGGCACATGTTTCTAGGCGCAGAATTTGGCCCATAGTGATGAATAAAACATAGAATTTATACTTGTAATGAGACTTAACATTTCTGGGCACTGCATAGCCAAACAGCACAGTATTACAGGTCTGCTCATAGTAGAGACCTTAACACACATCTGAAATTCCACTGAAATTTCAGCCTATCTTAAGAGCAAATGGTACTCCTAGCTAGGATCTTACTTACTCCAGTGTAAATCAAGAGTAACTCCACTGAAGCTAGTAGTGTGACCCCCCCCCATGTAAAACTGGTGAGAGATCAGAATCAGGCCCCTTTGTGTGTGAATTTTATTGTTGACATAATACCATTACTCCACAGTTCCCTCCTGTCACAGGGCATGGTTCCCTCACACTGTATTTCTTGCTGTAAACAGTCCTCATGCACACCAGTGGCATGTTCCACACCATCTGCATTATTTACAACAGTGATTCTCAAACTTATCATGCCCCGATTCTTGGTGTTGGTAATTTACATGCCCCCTCCCAGGGTGCCCAGCTAGCAGCCACTGCTCTCTGGCCACCCAGCTCTGAAGACAGAGGGGAGAGCAGCGGCATCTGGCCAGGCTCCCAGCTCTGAAGGCAGCATCACCACCACCAGCAGTTCAGAAGTAAAAGTGATATGCTATGCCCTTACTTCTCACCTGCTGCTGGCAGCAGTGCTGGCTTCAGAGCTGGGCACCTGGCCAGCAGCCACTGCTCTCCGGCTGCCTAGCTCTGAACATGTGCAGTGAGCTTTTTTCCCTAAATCTTCTGATGCCTGCCCCCCACACCCGAACACATTCCATGCACTCTAGGGGGCATGCCCCCCTGTTTGAGAACGTCTGGTTTACAACATGCTTTCCCCACCACATAAGGCTTTTCCCCAAGCCTTTACCTACTACCAAGGCACAGGGCAGAAGAGAGATCTCCTCTCTCTGAGATCCTGGGCTCCTTTGCCTTTCTGCCCTCCAGCCTCCTCCTGACTCTCATTTAACCATCCTCAGCTGAGGAGCAGACTAGATGATCATAATAGTCCCTTCTGACCTTAAAGTCTATGAGTCTATGAATCCCCTTGCTGACTGATTAATCACCTGGTACTTATCAATTATCTTGTCACTTTGGCTCATATGGGAACACTTACTGAGGCCAAGTCTACACTAAAACATTAAGTATCAGAAGGGTAGCCGTGTTAGTCTGTATCTGTAAAAAGCAACAAAGAGTCCTGTGGCACCTTACAGACTAATAGACGTATTGGAGCATAAGCTTTCCTGGGTGAATACCCACTTTGTCAGACACAGTGGGTATTCACCCAGAAAAGCTTATGCTCCAATGTAAGGTGCCACAGGACTCTTTGTTGCTTTCTAAAAAATTAAGTTGACTTAGCTTATGTTGGCATACAGCCATTGCAGTAATTGTATTGCTTGTCCATGTCTACACTTTGCTCCTTGTGTCAGTGGCAGGGGTGGCTCCAGGCACCAGCACGCCAAGCGCGTGACTGGGGCGGCAAGCCACAGGGGGCACTCTGCCGGTCGCCGCGACGGCGGCAGGCAGCTTGCCTTCAGCTGCATGCCTGTGGAGGGTCGCTGGTCCCCCGGCTTCGGCAGACCTCCCGCAGGCTGCTGCTGAATCTGTGGGACCGGGGACCTCCTGCAGGCAAGCCGCCGAAGGCAGTCTGCCTGCCGTGTTTGGGGCGGCAAAATACCTAGTGCCGTCCCTGGTCAGAGGTGCACGTCCATACCAGGTACGCTTGTGTGGGGCATTGTGGGATGGTTCCTGAAAGCCAGTAACAGCCGATATAAGCAATGCAGTGTCTACACCAGGGGTCAGCAACCTTTCAGAAGCGGTGTGCCGAGTCTTCATTTATTCACTCTAATTTAAGATTTCGTGTGCCAGTAATACATTTTAATGTTTTTTAGAAGGTCTCTCTCTCTCTATAAGTCTATATATTATATAACTAAACTAGTGATGTATTGTAAAATAAACAAGGTTTTCAAAGTGTTTAAGAAGCTTCATTTAAAATGAAACTAAAATGTTGATCTTATGCTGCTGGCCTGCTCAGCCTGCTGCTGGTCTGGGGTTCTGTTCACGTAGGTCAGCAGTGGACTGAGCGAGGCCTGCGGCGGGACCCCGGCTGGCAAGGGTCTGGCAGCCAGAACCCCAGACCACCAGTGGGCTGTGTGGGGCTGGCGGCCAGGACCCAGAGGGCTGGGGGCAGAGGGCTGGAGTCAAGGCTGGGGGCTGGAGGTGTCAGGGCGGGGGGGGGGGCTAGGTATGGGGTGGGTGCCAGAGTCAAGGCTAGGGTTGTGGGAGTGGGGAATGAAGGAGTCAAGCAGAGGGCTGGGTGTGTATGAGGGAGGTACAGGGCTCAGGGCAGAGGGCGTGGTGTGTGTGTGTGGGCGGGGCAGGGGATCAGGGCTCAGGGGAGAGGGTTGGGTGACTGCCCCACTAAGAATTCCCAACCCTGCTGCTCCTTGTCCCCTGACTACCCCCTCCTGGGACCCCTGCCCCCAACTGCCCCCTAGGACCCCACCCCCTATCTAAGCCTCCCTGTTCCTTGTCCCCGGACTGGACCTACCCCCTACCTGTCCCCTGACTCTTATCCACACCCCCATCCCCAGACAGACCCCTGGGACTCCCATGCCCCATCCAACCACTCCCTGCCCCCTGACAAGGACCCCCAGAACTCTCGACCCATCCAACCCCCCCGACTCCCTGCCTGCGCCAACCCCTCTCCACACTCCTGCCTCCTGACAGGACCCCCAGAACTCCCAACTCATACAACCCCCCAGCTCCTTGTCCCCTGACCACCCCCTCCAGAAACCCCCCACACTAACTGCCTCCCCAGGACGCTCTTTGCTCCAGATCCCCTGACTGCTCTGACCCCATCCACTCCCTGCCCCGTCATAAACCCCGGGATTCCCATGCCCCATCCAACCCACCCTGCTCCCTGTCCCCACCCCTTAGCCAACCCCCCCCAGCCCTGGGCCCCTTACCGTGAGGCTCCACGCACAGCCAGACACGCTGCCCCACCGGAGAGCACAGCCCCGCCCCTCAGAGCGCTGCACGCGGCGGCAGGGCTCCAGGGGAGGGGAGAAGGCGGGGGAGGGGCCGGCAGCTTGCTGCGCTCGGGGCAGCGCTCCGGCCCGGGAGCGCGGACCCGGCTGCTTGCTGTGCCCAGAGAGTGGGGCCATTTGCCCACCCCGTGCGCACGGCTGTGCTCCTGCGGTGGGAGTGGAGGGCAGAGGAGAGCGGGCGAGGCTGGGCAGGATTTTTAATGGCATGCTGGAGTCACGGCAGGCTCCAGCGTGCCGTTAAAAATTGGCTCGCATGCCATCTTTGGCACGCGTGCCATAGGTTGCCAACCCCTGGTCTATACTGACACTGCGTCATTCTAACTACATTGACCATGACACTGCGCCACCTGCAGAGGTGGCGTTATTAAGTTGGCATAGTTGGGCAGTAACATCAGCGGGAGCAAAATTTAAGTGCAGGCACTTCAATAGTTAGGTCGATGCAAGCTGCCTTGTGTCAACCTAAGGCCACGTCCAGACTAGATATTAAAATCGATTTTAGATACGCAACTTCAGCTACGGGAATAACGTAGCTGAAGTCGAATTTCTAAAATCGAGGTACTCACCCGTCTGGACGGCGCTGCATCGATGTCCGCGGGTCTCCGTGTCGATTCCGGAACTCCGTTCGGGTTGATGGAGTTCCGGAATCGATGTAAGCGCGCTCGGGGATCGATACATCGCGTCCAGACTAGACGCGATATATCGATCCCCGAGCAATCGATTTTAACCCGCCGATGCCGCGGGTTAGTCTGGACGAGGGCTAACTCTGTGGTGTACACCAGAGAATGAGGAGTCAGCCTTAGGCTACTCACACCCTGTCACACCTTCCAGATTTTTTTTAATGAAGTCTCAGTTAAAAAAAATATATCAAGGTATGGTTCTTAATTAAATTCCACATGATAGATTTAAACATTAATTTCTACAGAACCCTGTATGTTTCATTCCTATTAAACTCTAAAGCACATATCCATAAAAAGAGTTCAATAATGATGAGTATCTTTGGAACATTTCTGTCTCTCTTGGACCTCTCTATAAACTTTCCTCTAGCTATCCAGATCAACATGCCTCAGGTTATTTCCTGGTGTCTGATGTGTCCATTTTATTGTTCTCATTAAAATTAACTATGGGAAATAGTTTGCTGAGGTTCTTGCAAAGATTCCATTGCTTTCTTTTCAATCCATTAGATATTGTTGTGAATCAAATTTTGTTGCTGTATATGTGTGTATGTCTATGTGTGCGTATGACAATCGAACAAATACCTCCTCTCCCACTCAAAGATTAGAAGGATGAGTTCTTCATTTAACAGCCATGAAGCATTTTGATTGTCTATTCAGGTCAGCATCTTTTCAGCTAAGATACTGACATGCCCATTGTCAGAAAAAACAATTCCCTTTTGGCAATAAAATACCTATTTTTCCAGTATGTCTATCCAGAACTCAATTCAATGCATTTCATTTTTTTCTCACCATTAATAAAACAGATACATAGATGGATAGATAGATAGATTGATTAATGCCTACAAGAGTATTGAGGCTGAATCATATCTTTAAAAGGCACAGCGCCTAGAATTTCATATCTACTTTATTATGGCCATAACAGCTGTTGTATGTAGTAATAACAAGCAGCATGTGCTGTATTTAATAAGGATAGGTGAACTTCTTCCAATAAAATGACAGACCTGATCCTTCACATAAAACTGAACCTGAAGCTATTCTGAGGTTTGAAAAAGTTAGTTTGTTAATTTATAAACTATTTCTTCTTTTTTTTTCTCAGAAGCAAGCATACTGAAACACAGCTAGAAAAGATATCCTTACGTTTTCCAATCCCAACAAGACAAGGGAGCACTGGACTTCCTGAAAGGAAACTTGTTATCCCAAAACTGAGAGCCCAAATTCTATACCAAGAAGTGAACAATTAAGTTTGGATAGGCATCCAACCTTTAGGAAACTTCCCTGGGAAAAAACTGAGGACGCTGTGGAGGTGAATCCATCACCACCATTAATATTTACAGAGACTTTGATTCATTACAGTGAGACCAGATTACAGAGTTCTAGTGATGAGTCCATTGCATTTAAGGATGCTAAAGAAACATCCGGTATTTGAACATTTTGATGGTGCCAATATGTAGTAATAGGAAAGCATAGACTATCTGACGTGTCTTTAAACCTTATGTTTGCTGAATAGGTCATCTTGGGTTCATTGTATGAAATACTGTACTGTATTGCAGATGTTATCAGTATTTGTGGGCAAGTTATGTGGGGTTTGTATTTAGACCATTTGTACCCAGTTTTCATATCTTCGAAATAATCTTCAGGAACAGACTCATTTGAGAAATGCTGACAACTTAATTTCTTGCCTTATTCACTTTCACTTTTATTAGAGGTCCTCCAAATGTGTTTGCCTCCCAGGGTTTGTAGGTAGGATAAAAATGTACACCTCTGGAATTCCTGACATATTAATATTGTGAGTTTTCTGGATGGCTCATTTCTCCTGTTCATAATGGTCAGGTTACATCTTCACATCTGAATCACTATAAATTGCAAATCTGTCTTGTCTGAATACAGTAGCAAGACTATTTAGATTATAAGGTCTTTGGGGATAGGGATTGTCTACAACTGCTGTTTTGGGTTTTGGTTTTTTGGTTTTTTACAGGGCCTGACAAAATGAAGCCCCATTCTTGATTGACCTTTAAGTACTTCCATAATAAACACGGTTAATAAACTAATAATAATAAAATACTAATAAATAAATAATAATAAACATTAATTGATTTTTGGCTACTGTCACATTCAAGGTATCCTCTCAAAGATCTGAGATAGACTTTGAGTATCATCTTCTGAAGACCTTCTGGAGAACCTGGGGTACTTCTATGATATGAGACTTGATTCAAGAGATTCTGGGGATTGCTACTCACCAATCATCCTGCTTTTGAAATTCCTGCAATAGCATCTTGCTTTTGTGTGTTTTCCCTCTGCCTCCTTGTTGCATCTTCTTGGCATTCAGGTCTCACATTCAATCTCCCAACCACTTTACCAAATCCATGAAATTACTGAGAGCATAGGTACGACTCATGCAGGATGTACTGACTTTTCCTGTTTCTCAGGCATGTCTCCATGAGACGAACTGTCAATCTCTCTCTTCCTGACCCACCTTGGTGGTTGTTCTAATTTTCCTGATGACCTCTTGTGCCATACCTGTCATTTATGCCACTGCATTTATATTTATGTAAGTAGTTCAGTTTATTCATATACACCACCCTGATCCTTAGTAGCCTAAGTGCCTCCACTGAACTCAGCTGTTGTGTATCATATAAGAAGAAAGGCGATCTGAAAAATGCCATGTAGGGTTTTATTGGTTAAAACCAACAATATCTACACAATAACACATCTCTTCTGCTCCCTGTCAGATAAATCTCAGTCCAGATTCATGGAGTACACACATCCCCCCTTTCTAAGCAAAAAGTGTGAGATGAGAAAAGGCTTGTTTGGAAATTAAATGAGAAAGATTAAGACTAACAGCTGTGGCTGGCAGGCATCTCTTCTTTTTCCAAGTTAATTTAACATGTTTACCCATGAGATAAGCATGGCAGATGACATATACGTTATAATTTCAAACTATCTACTTACAAACCTTGCCCTGCACAATCAGGTCTTTTCAGTTATTTGTAGGCCAGCTACACATTGATCCAATATGCCTTCCTCACCAAAAAAGAGAAAGGAACCTGCCTTGTAATCTGAACTCTGTCAGAATTTATCCCACAGTGGGCATGGCTGTCATGTGAACAGACTAATTAGAGGGGGCTACGTGGCTGCCTTGGCAACAGAAACTTAATCCAAGTATGTTCAGGTAACACACAGCTGTGGGATGGCTTTATTCCAAAGAAGCCCATAGCAAACTATCCCATGTGAAGTGGATACTTTACACCAAGCGGTAACTCAGCCGTTAGTATAAGGGCTTGGGCAAGGTATGCCTGGAAGCACTGTCAGTAAATCTTCATTTAGGCCCTGATGCAATTTTATTGCCTTCATCAGACATTTCATCTTGAGGGCATCTCTGTAAACACAAATTTGGACAAATCTATGCTCAGTTAATTTGGTCTCTTTAATAAATTTAGCGTAATATTATCAAAAACATCCAGTTGATTTAGGAGACTAAGTCCCATTGACTTTCAATGAGAGTAAAGGCTTGCCTAAATGGAAAGTTATACTGGCACATAAGGTAAGGTATGAATTTAAACCACTATTAATTATACTGGTACAACTCCCATATAGACGTTATTCCAGCATAAGAGGGTTACTGGGGTGGGGGTGGGGGGAAGAGGGAGTTAGGCTATGTTGCTTTGAAAATGGTTTGAGCTAAACCAGAAAAAGCCAGTCTCTTTCTGGAATAAAAGCTCCCACACAGGGATCTATATAGGTTTGACTATAGACGTTTAACTATACTAGTATAATTATACTGGTATAACTTCCCCCATAGACAAGCCGTTAGGTTCCTAAAGCCCAGATCCACAAACAGAATTGGGAGCCACTTTCCTGTAAGTGCTTACAGTGTAGACACTGCTCAGCGGTAAGCTAATGCAAATCTGACCAATGGGTTGGTGAGTAGCCAGGAATCTAGAAATACCAAAACCGCCTGTAATATATGTCACCACATAAATCTTTGATGACTATAGTGATTTTATTATACTGAAATAGTTGGGGGGGGTATACTATAGGAGCTTCATTAATATTGTCTTCAAGAATTGGTTCCACACTTTAATTAGTTTTATAAAAAGCCTAACATTGAAGTTCTCCAGAACAGTCTGAGTCTTTCTCCCAGCTAAAATTAGAAAATTGTAACCTGATGGACTATAACATCCCTCTGACTGAACCTGCTGGACAAAACAAGTAACTGACACAATCACTGGAATTGGTTTGAAAGAGAAGTAACCCTTAACTCCAGCCTATATTTTTCAGTGACGAGTAGAGGAAACAGTCATAACATAGGAGTCTGCTCTTAAATATGTTAAGCAAATGTACTCTTTAAAATGTGGTGAGGGTCAGAAAAGCTAGTTTAATAAAATAGCCCCTTGCAGCTTGGAAGGAATATTCTCTTCAGCTGGTTGCAGATAGTGAAGCTTCTTTACATATTAAGGCTGAGGTCAATCTGCAACTTGTTTTCAATCACTGAGAATTTGTGCAGATACTATTGTGTTATGTGATGGACTTTCTTCTTTTCATCTGTAGGGCTGCAACTGTTTATCTTGAAGCCACTTGAAGCCAGAATAAAACTCATTTTCCTTGTCTTTAGTATTTTTACAACATGAAACAAAAGACATATGCAGATAACTTTCTAATCTGTATTAAGTGTATCTGTTTTTGTTGTAGTTGTTGAAGTGTGTTATGGCCAGAAATGTGATTCTGCCAAAATAAAATATTAAGCTTCTTTAATTTCCATCAGTGATTTCAGTGTTGCATTTGCTAAGTTTGCAAGTCCAAATGAAATTGTTCTAACTTCCACGCCAGCCAGTTCACCTTGGGACTTTAAAATCAAGTTGGTTATATTTTTTTCTTCCCCATGTATCATCATTTCCAATAAGGATATTAGAGCCTGACTTTAGCTGGCAACATTGTTAGTTAGATAGTGTGGTATAAGGCAGAAGGGGGGCAAAGTAACCTTAGAAAAGCAGGACTGTCCTGATTAAAACTTGGTAAATGGTCTACCTAGATGTAGTGTAGATATGCCCAATGACTCAAAAGCAACAGGGTTCAATTCTGCCCTCAGCTATGCTGACCATAGTGGGAGTTACATCCACTTAACTGATTGGAAAATTGATACACTAGGTCTTTTGAGCCATAATTTCTTTGATTGGCTTCAGTGGATGTTGCATCGGTGAACATGAAGGCAGAAAAAGGTTAACAGAGGACAGTAACAAGGCTGTAATCCCTGGGAGAGCAGCATTTCTCTGAAAGAGTTTCTATGGTACTGTCTTTCTGTATTATCAATGTGGTATAAAAACAACATAAAAATATTTCCTGAAATAAAACATCTACATTGTATCCAATTTTGTCTGTTTATCTATGTACTCATAATGGTATGTAGTATATATAAAATACAAGAAACTATGCAGTATGTAATATTGTATTTCTACATATTTTATTACAGTTATTGGTGCATGTAAAATATATACAATACTGCATACTGTCTCTCATATTTTATCTGTAGAGATTTAACCTTCACTTCTCTTCATCAGCCTTCCAAATCTGTCCTACTAGCAGCTTCCTGGAGGCATACAGGATAAAACTTTCAAAAGCTGCTAAGTGGTTTAGGAACCCAAATCCCATTTTTAAAAGTGACATAGGCACTTAGGTCTGGAGCATGCTATGCTACCAGGCACCTCTCTTGGGTGGTGGATCAAGCTAGACTTCCAGGACTTCAAGATCTTAACTTTGTGGATGATATGGTTCTATTGGACATATATGACGATGCCATGAAAACGATTACTATGAATGTCCAAGGTGAGGCCTCCAAAGTAGGATTAAAAATTAGCCAAAAGAAAATGAGCTCATGATCATCGAAAGAGGAGTCAGCAATGATGGTGTGTATGTGATTGATAGTGAAGTACACTGCATGGTTAATGAGTTTGTGTATCTCAGAAGCATAAGCAGTGCTGATGGCCAACTCTATAAGGAGATGAAAGCAAAACCTGGGAAGGCGAGTGGAGCTTTTCTGAGACTGCCAAATATCTGGAAAAATAAGGAGCTTCATACAAGAACCAAGATAAAGTTATCTAGTGCATTGTGCTAACCACATTTTTATAGGCTCCTGAAACTTAACAAATGCTCGAACAGGAAATTTAGCACATTCCATCAGAGATGCTTGCAGAGAATTTGGTGTCTGCTAGTGGGATAAAGTAACTAATGCTGATGTGTTACAAAGGACTGGCCAACAGACTGTTGAGATAATGATTTGAGAAAGAAGGCTGAAGTGGTTTGGGCATGTTGTATGAATGCCAAAGAACTGTATTCCTAGACAACTCCTTCACTGGATACCACGTGGTGGAAGATGGAAAAGAGGAAGACAATAGATGACATATCAGAAAAGCACTGAGAATGAGGTCACTGTCATGGAAACAGACTACAATGGAGCAAGAAACATGGCATTAGACAAACGGAGGCGGAAAAACTGGGTTGTTGCATGTGTCACACAGCACAAGAGCATCTAAGAAAAAAATAGGCACTTAGGAGGAGAAGACTCACACTGTTCTATATGAGTTCTTATGTCACACTCATCACCATAGTATCTGAGCACGATCCAGTAGTGTATTAAGCCCAGATGTTAATCATGTGTTTAAGTCCCATTTTCAAAAGTGACTCTGTTAAGTCAGTTAGTCACTTTTGAAAATGTTCCCCACAATCTCTGGACACTCTTGTGGAATAATCAAGAACACAGCAGTTCAGCAGTGGTGGTATCTGGAACTCCTGCAGCCACGAAACAGTTAATTTTTATGAAGACTCAGGGGAAAAAACAGACTTGGAGCAGCCTTGTGTTGGGAGGAGGGTTAGAAAATGAGGCTGTTGCTGTTGTTTTCATTGTGTGCACTCTAATCAGGCAGAGTAAGAACAATAATGCATGTAATGCTGATTTTGGAATGTGTCCATGCAGCTTTTCCCAGGCTAGGCAGCCTTGGGAACCACTGATAGTGTGGCACACTGGGGGCACAGCCTCAATCACCAAGCGCAGGGCAGGGCAGTCTTTTCTGTGGATAAAATATGTCAGAGATGACAAGAATCTTCCCAGCATTGGAAGTGGCAATAACCAAAAAGTATATACACAACTGTGCAAAACTGTGTGAATACAGCATGCACTGTAGCCTTCCTGCAGGCATGGCTTGCATTGGAAAGGTAGAATATTATTTTTCTTTTCCTCTCTTCTTTTTGTTTTGTTTGTTTCCCCTTCTTGCATTAGACATCCCTTCCCCCACACTCCAGTACCATGCTTTGAAGCCAAGATGAAAGCAGTGTTGTGGCTGCTGGCACAGAGCGGATACAGGGAGACTGACTGAAGTGTGCTTTAGTTTAAGATGCCATATTTTTCTCGTAAGTATGGGGGGGAGGGAAGAAAGTTATTCAGCTAAAAACAATATATTATCACTTCATTGAAAAGTATATTGTATATCTTGGAGTGAAATATGGTCCCAGTTTTTCAAAGCTTTTCGCTTCAAGGACAGAGGGTTTAGGGTAGCTAAGATGTGGCATCCTCCCATAAAGCAACTGTCCATGTTTTATTCATAAAACCTGCCACATAAGTGTCTGATGAGAACTGACACACTAAGCTGCAGCTCCCTGACATGTAATAGTGCCGTCAAATCAATGTTGTTTATTTCTTGGTGGTAGAAGTTATGTAAAAATCAGTACGAAAAAAAATCTCTTGTTTTTAAATAGAAAGAAGGATTTCTTTTTTTTTGAACAACAAGGATCCAAAGCATCGTCAAGTTTTCATTTGTTTTTCAGTTTTCCTAGGAGATGAACAATTCCTCTGGGCCAGCCATGTTAAAAAAATCTGGAGGAGAGAGAGGAAGAATTTACATGCATAGGCCCTGTTTCTGCAAACACTTAAATATGTGCTTAGCTAGCATACAAGAGGAGTCCCACTGGGTTATGTATGGGCCCCCATGGAGTCAGTGAGAGCTTTAACCATGGACTTTAACAGGGGAAGGATGTCGCCCACTGCATTGAATTTGTGTCCATGCTTATAGGATCAGGACCTTCAGGTTACATCCTTCATCTGAGCAAAACCAGCGAGCTGATGCTGGATGTCATGTGTGAATGTTCTACTGAGGCTGATTGAGGAAGGAATCCTGATGCTTAAACCCATAGAGTAGCTGCTGAGCTAAAGTGGAACCATTTGAAGACCCTAATGTTCTAATAACCCCTGTTGTTCCTGTATCTTCACTTGCAGGGAGAGATAGGCCAGCTAGTGGCAGATCTATGATCAAGAACTACTTGGCTAGATTGGTTTGGACTGCTGCTTTAATCCTTAACCAATATCACCAAAGTTCACTTACCTATAACTTAATTTACAGTTTAGAATTTCACACTTATTTAACATCTAGTTCTCATCACTAAACTATCTGGCACTAGCTAAATTCTGTTCCAACTAAGCAGCAGCATTACCATTTAAATCACTATGCAAAAAAAATAAGTCATTTTCTTGGGGGCATCCTCTAATGGGAGTTCTATGATCAAAGCATAATATTAAATTAAACTTTCAGGCCAAATGTCCTCTGTAGCAAAAACAGTACTAATTAGCATGCCTAAGAATTTTTTGGAACCCATTGTAGAAAGAAATTACAACAATTGGTAAATATACCTTGAAGGATGCACCACATGTAGCACAGTAAGTTACAATTTCTAACTAATGATATATTTTGAACTAATCCTGACCCTGCTGCTGTCTACTAACTGCAAACCAACTTTAATAGGTCAAGTATCTTGCTGTACAGAGTAAGCCATGTATGCTCCTGAAGAGAGAACATTAAGCCAATTCTCAGATGAATGTAGCTAGTTCTAAATAAGAGATTAATGGACAAACTAAAGAGTCGTTAAATAGCAGATACAATACAGTGATACATTTTACAGCAAAACAGATTATGCATGAAATAACCCAGGGGTCAATTTTGGGAAGTAACACAGGATTATTAAGAGTTCCTTGTTACACTGGTACTAAGATACCAGGCTGGTATTTTTTCAAAATAATCAACTTGCAAACAAGAAGCAGGCAGACATACAGGTGGACCAATCTATTCACAAAGCCCAAAGTGACATCATGGTAGCATCATGAGCAGACACTGAAGAGGTTTGGTATGGCTGATCTTCCCTGGAAGCCCAGAATCATTACATGTTGGTATTTTAGTTTGGGGTTGCAGCGTGCCTCTTGTTTATATACCATAGATCTGCTAAAGCCTCCCTGTCCTCCAAATAACCCTGGGATGGTATATTAAGGCATGTCTCTTATTTGCAGTATTTTGTACAGCGAAATTATAATTGTAGGACTCTCTTTTGTAACTATAGTGATATATTTGCTATCAGCCATTCTTTAAAAAATAATACAGAACCTTTGAGAAGTTTAAGTGGGAGGAGATATGAAGAATGACCTAAGAGGAAACATCCAACATATAAATCAATTGCAGTAACTGACTTGCCAAGACACTGGGCAATGAGCCGTGCATATCAGAAGGCCACATGTAGCTCCATTGCTCTAAATCAAACTGTGAATAATAATACAGTAGTGCAAGAACGTTAACTGAAAGATTAAGTCAATGGAATAGAACAATGTTGCATAAATATGCTCTCCTGGTGCTACATAAAATTCTGCTGTAGATTAGAAACTGGCTGAAAGAAAAAGAGAAAAAAGAACAATGAAGATTTAATTTTCAATATAACAAAAGATTAGCAGAAGGGTGATCCACGATTCTCTCTACTAAACCCAGCGAGGTTTATATAATTAAGGGAGTGAAAAATGAGGCATCAGTATTTGCAGATGGCACAAGATTATTACTCAAGACCAGAGAAGACTGAGAAGCTTCAGAGTGGTTTACAGCTGGGGAATGGGCCACACAATGGCAGAAGTCTTTGTTGACAAATGCAAAGTAATGCACATTAGAAGGATAATAATTTGAACTGCTCTCACACATTGCAGGGTTCTAAATCAGTTGTAACCATCAGGAAAAAGACCTGGACACGATCAGAACAGTGCAGTGAAAATTTCTGATCAATGCACAGTAGTATTAAAAAAATAAGACAACTGTTAAAATTCAAACATAGAATCATGGAATCATAGAATATCAGGGTTGGAAGGGACCTCAGGAGGTCATCTAGTCCAATCCCCTGCTCAAAGCAGGACCAATCCCCAACTAAATCATCCCAGCCAGGGCTTTGTCAAGCCTGACCTTAAAAACATCTAAGGAAGGAGATTCCACCACCTCCTTAGGCAATCCATTCCAGTGCTTCACCACTCTCCTAGTGAAAAAGTTTTTCCTAATATCCAGTCAAAACCTCCCCCACTGCAACTTGAGACCATTAGTCCTTGTTCTGTCATCTGCTACCACTGAGACCAGTCTAGATCCATCCTCTTTGGAACCCCCTTTCAGGTAGTTGAAAGCAGCTATCAAATCCCCCCTCATTCTTCTCCTCTGCAGACTAAATAATCCCAGTTCCCTCAGCCTCTCCTCATAAATCATGTGCTCCAGCCCCCTAATCATTTTTGTTGCCCTCCGCTGGACTCTTTCCAATTTTTCCACATCCTTCTTGTAGTCTGAGGCCCAAAACTGGACACAGTACTCCAGATGAAGCCTCACCATCGCTGAATAGAGGGGAATGATCACGTCCCTCAATCTGCTGGCATTGCTCCTATTTATACAGCCCAAAATGCTGTTAGCCTTCTTAGCAACAAGGGCACACTGTTGACGCATAACAGGGATTGTTATATAACAAGAATATTCAGAGTTATAACAATTAATGCTAAAATTTTGGAAGGGTTGTTAAGGCTTGTGATTAAGGGTTTAAGTCAATCACTACTAGGGATTCAGAAGAGACCAGTGTGGGAGGAGATTATCCCACATTTGCCCAACACAAGGTTCTTGCACCTTCTTCTAACTCATCTTGTGCTGGCCATTGTCTGAGTCAAGTTACTGGACTAGATGCACCATGAGTCTGATCCGATCTGGCAACAGCTGTATTCCTAAGGCATAGAATAGAAAACAATTCTTCATATTTGAACTTTTAGTACAGGCTTTAATAATTATAGAATCAATTTCATATACAAGTTTTGCTTTTCCATTGTCATCTCCTTTTGCCACAGAAAGGTTCATGAGCACCAGCCATTATTTAACCTTAGCAGTGACATTCTTTTTCTTATGAACTGCATATTAAAGTGAACAAAGTCATATCCTGCATACAGTAGCTCAGGATTTGACTCTTTCATCCCAATATGGTATTAATCTATGTCCATTTTCTCCCCAATCACAAGGTCTACTCACAGAAACTTTGGGACTGCATGCAAAACTCCCAGAGAAACCATTGGAATTCCATGCATGGACAGCTCTCACCATCTGGCCCTTTATTGTTCTACAAATACACAGCTAAAAGTTACTCTAGCTATTATCTCTATGAATTCTTGTTTACAAAGCCTAAGCATCCAAAATGTTTTATTCAGTTGATTAACGCCTCTCAGTTTGTCAGTGAATTATTAATTTAATTTAACAATTGGCACAGGTCTTATGGAAAGTGGTTCCTTCCTATACCCTCTACTAATAGACTGATATGTTACTTAGGGCCAGATTCTGCCTAACCCTTGTTCATTGTTCCAATTGAGATCAATGAGTGCCACTAGCACTGATTGATTCACTAAGAAGTAGGTAACAGTTAAATAGAAACATTTTTTGAGGCATGGATAAACAGAGAATATTGACATACAAAAGGCTAACCCATTTCTCATGCTGAGTGAATGCCACACAAAGGAAGTGGGCTATTTTACTTGTTTAACTTGCCATTGTCCCTTTTTAGACAGAGAGTTGTTTTTTCAAGGGTATGCAAAGGAATCCTACTACCAATGAGCAAAACATTTCGTGGCCTGGATGTCAGCAGGAAACTAGATTTCATACTGACTCGTAGTAATAAGATCAGGTTTCTTTTAAAGTATGAGAACACCCCGAGGTTACAGTATGTTTACAGCATCCCAGAGAACTGTAGCAGGTGGATATGCTCAAGCCAGCTATATGGTGACTTGTTCAATTAACTCACTGCTACCATCCCAATACTCCCTCATGAATTGGGCTTGAAAATTTTACCTGTCACACATTGGTCCAAAGACTACGTTTGCTAACCAGGGTGAAAGACATCTGCAATGTCCCCTTCCAGCTAAGGGAATGAAACAGTTAATACTGTTAATCATAACCAGCTTGGAAATCAAAGAGTTTTTAAATTCAAAAACCTGAAAAGTTTAATCCTTATTTTTCTGCTTTTCCTTTGTTCTCTAATAAACAAAATCTCTCCAAAAAAGCATGCTAAGAGCAGAGACATTTGTTGTGTGACTGTAATAAACAAGCAGAGGGTTTTTTTTCTTGTTAAACTGTATAAATTTTATACTTTTCAAATATATAAACCACAACATAGGAAAACTGTGTGACTAAGACTATACAAACATCTCCAGGCTGTGATGACATCTCAAATTTTGACACTTAATTACCAATCTCTCCCACCTCACCCTCAACTTTCAATGACTACAAAACATTTTTTTACCTGCAACTTGTATTTCCTTGACTCAAATTTAGTCTCAACCACAATGAAATGTTTTGCTCTGTTACACAAGGGAGCAGTAATCAGAATGGAGACTCTTTTGTATTGAATCACGTTGCGCTCCATCTCCTGAACTCCCTCATCAAAATTACCAGCACGCTCTGGAACAAATAGAATGCTTTGTTAGAAAGGGGAAAACACACATAATTAATAATACCCTATCTGAACAACCAGTGAAAGGTCTCCCACTGGATAAGTGAACACAAATTCAAACTTTATGTGAAAATGTGAGAGTAACTAATCTGACAAACATATGGTCTTCTGCTGCCACAGCTATGCTGTGAAGCACAGAGGGGACGAGAAGGTTCTGGTAGCAATGGAGGTAGGGTGCTGGAGGTTGGGACATATTCTCTTCTACTGGAAATAAGGCCAAAGAATTACTGATACAGGAAACAAGGAATTCTTGCCAGGTTATGCAGTGTTACTGAGATCAGAACCAAAGAACATTGTATCTTTGGCTGAAATCTTCTCTTCAGAAAAAGAAAATATTTTCCATTGACTGCTTGAATTTGTAGATAGAAGGAGAACGAATTCTGAGTGAGTTTGAGAAGACTCTCAGAGTGGATGCATCACAACTAGTCCCCACAGCTGAAAGAAAATCAAAGTTTGATGCAACAGACTCAGCTTCAAATGGAGAGAAGCCCCCACTTAGCTGAGTTCCAAACAAGTGGTTACCACTATTCTTTGCTTTCTTCAATAGGAGCCACTGCTGACATTTGTCTTTGTGATTACTTGGGATGCTGATGTCAGCCTCAAGAGATGCAAATCCCAAGGACGAAAAAATCTGAAAAATCTCTGGTGCTCAGAAGCAAGTGGAGATGTGCACCTTGAAAACCTGCTGCGGACAGCTAATTCCCTGCTTGAATCATCACACCAACAACACCTTAGGGGGATGATTTAACCATGTCAGGACCAGCACTGGGCAGTCTCCCTCTGTTCTCTTTTGGACAGTGAAACACGTGGTAAATGATCCTGAAACATTAGGAGTCCCAGATTCACTTCCCATCTCTCCTTGTGTAACTTTGGGCAAATTACTTAATCTCTGCATGTATCAGTTTCTCCTCTTGTCAGATGGGGATAATAATAGTACTTCCCTAACTCATAGGAGGGTTTATTAGGATAGCTAAATAAATAAGCACATAGGCATCATGCACTTTCCAGCACGGGGGGATTCCCTTTGTCAGGGGAATCTCCAGGTGCCTCCTTAGGACCGCTTGTAAATTTCTTTTACATGCTGGAGCAACACAAAAGGGATTTTCCCAGGGTGGAGAATCTGGCCTATAGCTTTAGTTCTAAAAATCACATAATAAAATCTTGTTCCACTTGACATTTTAGAGTCACACATTTTTATATTTCTTAAAGGGGAATTATCCAGCTATGTTGAAAGGCACTTAAAGAGTTAACATGCTATGGTTCTCCCTACACACACAAGTAATACTGAGTATATGGGCCACTTCCAGGTTCTGACTGCTAAAGCACTTACCTCTATTGCAATTACATGTATCTCTCTGTGCTTCTTGGTCCTGCCTGTACCACAATACACCATTCTCTTACCGAGTGTGAAGGCACCTATTGCCATAGTATCACAGATGTAGAGGCAATGCTGAAAATGCGGTTCTACTTTACACTGCAATCGGTCTGTAAGATAGTTCCATTGTTGCTTTAGCATGACACTAATGGCGGAAGGAAGTAGTTCAGTGCCAGTGCGCTGAGATATGCTTAACTCCAGTTCTCTAGAATTCGTCTGATCGCGTTGCAAGAAAAAGTGCCTGCATAAATGAGGGGAGAGACTGTGGTGGAAAGGAGAAGAGGTTTTCTGATTCAGTGTCCCTGTAACTGCCTTTGTCGCTATCCCACGGTGATTGAGTTACATCCAAGTGAAGGAGGCTATGGGAATGAATCAGTCTACTAGCAGCCACCAAAGGAGCACTCTCCACCAAAGCTCCAGTGACACTACAGGGCAGCAAAAGAGCACAAGGATCTCTAGTGGGCCTTCAAAATTTGTCCAGCTATGCTATGCTGCAGCTTTTCTGCATAGTATGACATACAGTGCATTGTCTACTAGCCTGTCTGCCTTGCATTACAAAGACAGAAAGAGACATATGGATGTGTAGGGAAGGCAGTGCATTACCACATGCACTGTATATCTGACATAAAAGTCCTACTTTATTGCCCTAATAAATTCTATGGAATAAGCATTACTTCCCCATTATTAGGGGATCAAGATTTTCACAAGTGATGTGTTTTTGGGTGCCTCCAATTTAGAATGCCTATTTTAAAACTCCTTAAAGGGGCCTGATTTTCAAAGGGTGGGTGCTCAGGACTTTCTCAGAATCAGGCTTCTTTCAATAGTCTCAAGAGGGGCACCCTAAAAATGAGGCACTGAAAATCTTTAGCCACTTTAAAAATCTTGCTCATGGACTTTATCATGACTCAAGCACTCCAGTAAGACTACAGCAATTGCAACCTGGTTCAATGCGCAAAAATAAGTGGTGCTTATATATTTAACAACACTGGCTATCTCCAATCTGGAAAAAAAAGACAAACTAGTCAGCACACATGTGGACTCTGTTTAGACATTCAAAGTATAATTGGTGAACTATACTGGAGTGACATTGCAATTCTGCAAGCTATTGGGCCACAGGCTGACTCTTCAAACAGTATGTGCTTGTAAAGTGCCTTCCAGAATGGGATCCCAATCCTAAATGAGGCCTTTGGATACTGCACGATAGATATCAAATAGTAAAGGGAAGTTATCTCTCTATAGCAGAGGTGGGCAAACTATGGCCCGCGGGCCATATCTGGCCTGTGGGACCCTCCTGCCTGGCCCCTGAGCTCCTGCCCCAGGAAACCCACCCCCAGCCCCTCCCCGGCTATTCCCTCTCCCACGCAGCCTCAGCACACCATGCCGCCGGCGCAATGCTCTGGGCAGCCGGGCAGCGCAGCTGCATAGCTTGGCCTGACCCGGTGCTCTGTGCTGCACGGTGGCATGGTTGGCTCCAGCCGGGTGGTGCAGCTGTAGCACTGCCAGCCACCAGTGCTCCAGGCAGCATGGTAAGGGAGCAGAGAGCAGGTGGGGTAGGATAGAGGGTAGGGGAGTTCGGGGTGGTGGTCAGAGGGCAGGGGTGTGGATAGGGGTTGGGGCAGTCAGAGGGTGGGGACAGGGGGATTAAATGGGTGCAGGGGTCCCGGGGGGCAGTCAGGAATGAGAGGAGGGGTTGGATGGGGGATCGGGGGGCAGTCAAGGGTGGGGGTTCCAGCGGTGGGCAGGGAGCAGGATGGGGTAGATGGGACAGGAGTCCCAGGGGGGCATCAGGGGGAGAGAAGCAGGGAGGGGTCAGATAGGGGGTGGGGGCTGGGCCACACCCGACTGTTTGGGGAGGCCCAGCCTCCTCTAACCAGTCCTCAATACAATATCCGAAACCCGATGCAGCCCTCAGGCCAAAAAGTTTGCCCGTCCCTGCTCTATAGTACTTCCCTGGCTCCCTGTAACAGGGTGGCTCAGCCCATAAGGGCTGGAAGCAGGGCATGGCATTAGCCAAACCTGATTATGGAATGAGCCCTGAGAGAGATTAGGTGATTGTACCATAAAGACCAGCAGGAGGCCGCAGTGAAGGAAGGAAAGTTCAAGGATTAGAGATTGCTAAGAGTGAGGAGGATCTAGGAGTGATACCCCAGCTAGGTAAGGTCTAGAAGTGATAGACCAAAGCAAAGAAAGGAGGAAGAGAAATCTTTGTTTGTGTGGACTTTTGAATGGACTTCAAAACTTTATTTTGAATGTTTATTCATTTAATAAAGCACAACCTGTGAAGGGATGAGAATGGACAAAAGTATTTGAGTTTCTTAAATAGTTCAAGAGGAGAAACTGAGACAGGCTGCCTGTAGCATGACCCTAGGTCACAACGGGGCTCATGGGAGGTGGTACCTGATTATTGTGGTACCTGATCACTTCACCATCTTTATTCTGACAACTCCCCTGTGAGGTGGGGAAGTGCTATTAACTCTATTTTACAGATGAGGAACTGAGGCACAGCGAGACTATGGCATAGGAAGTCTGTGGCATAACAGGTAATTGAACCTAGCTCTCTCAAGCCTCAGCTAGCGCGCTAACCCCTGGATCATCTTTTCTTTGTAAATTAAAATTTATTTTCTTTGTAAATTATTTGTGCCCATCTCAAAGGTGGCTTATACTTGTGAAATGATGCTCATGTGTGCATGTGTGTGTGCACATGTGTGCATGCAGTATATGGAGGAAGACAAGAGATCTTTCTTCTGACCCCCCTCATTTACTTCCTGAATTCTTCATCTCCTTTTCCATTCCTTCCTCTACCCGCCTGCTCTCTTGGTCCACCCATCTGCTGGAGCTCTCCTGATAGACTGACTTTTGTAATAGTTTCTGAGTTCTCAAGTGAGAGTTCAGCCAAAGTGATGGAGAAATTCTGTGCACTCTTTAGGAGAGCTGACTGATGAGACAAGGTACAAATTGGCAACCAAGCAGTTTTAAATATAGTGATGTCACATTTCCACAAAAGAAGGACCCCAAAGCACTTCCAAACCTTTGATCAAGGGATTTATAAATCAAATATAGGAATCACCTTGCCTCCCTACTGAAGTGCTGCCCCCTCAGTGGTGAAGGAAAGCAACACTGCACAACAATTCAGAATAAGAATATTGTATTCTATCGGAACTGCTGGGAGAAATTAGGTAGTCAGAAAGTAATTTACCCAAAGCAGAATACGGCCACAGTACTAGTGTTCACTGCCCTACATTTACTAAACACTCTGAAGGATCCTTAGTGATCACAAATGGCAAAGTCATGTTACATTGAAGACAGCAGCTTTTGTGGCACTGTGCATCCTAGCACCAGTATTTGGTTCAAACTTCAATCCCCTTCTGAACATCACTTTGCGTAGTATCTGGGCTTTCCTTGGTGATCATTGATCCAAGTACTGACTGTGCCACTGCCAAACCATGATTAGTTTACACTGGGTATGCCAAGATGATAGCTGGTGGTGAAATGGCTGCAAGCAGCCAAGAGTTTGGGGTAGATATTTGTTATATTTCTAGGACTGAAATACCACTAATCAAAGTTGGGTTTGTGCTATAGTTTGTAGTGCTTGTAGAACTGTGGTTCTACAAAAGTGTTTCTCTATATTTTAACAAATGTACCCTAAAAGCACTTTCCCACCGAGCTACGTGGCAGCTATGCATGAATCATTCAACTCTGAACTTCCTTCGGTGCAAGTCCTGCAGCAGATTTGTGTGCTAGCTGCATTAACTTGCTTCTGCACTAACCACTTCTCTTCCTCTGACATACATTGTATTTCTATCTCCAACTTTCCCTGTGTGCATTTTCCTCACAGCTTCCTTAATCCTGCTGCCACTGCTTGCTTCATGCCAGCCTGGCCAGCTGTCTGAAGACTTCACTAGCAGCATCATATCCTTACTAACCCATGTCACACCGTCTTTCTTGGCCTAAAACTTCTGTCCACATGCTAGCTTTTAAGATTAGTCCCCCCCCCCATTTTTTTTTTAAAACCCTCTCTATGCTGGTGCATAGTCTCTCTCTCAAAACAACGCATATTTTGAAGGATCTGCTAAGCACTATCTGTATATATGTTACCAGGGAAATTTCTTACACCAAACTTTGATGTATTGAAAAGGAAAGGGGGGGAAAAAGAGGTGGGGGTGGGGAATTGTAGGGTAATCCCCAAAGGAAGACTATGTCCAAGAGTAAGATTCTTGAGACTAATCTTTCCATATGTCCTCACTAACAAACATGGTAAGAAATAATTACAACCATGCCTGTTCATCTCAAATCCCCTGGAAAATATTAATTCACCAAAAGAACATTCTTCTGTATGATTGACTTTATGAGATTGCAATGCAGCACTCACTCACTCTCAAAGGTTCCAGACTTTGGGAGCATGGCGTTCAACTACAGAACGTAACCCTCTTTCTGATCAAGAGTAGTAAAGATGGCTCTTACTGTTATTGTGAACTGAACTGTCAACACTAGCCCGAGAACTGCAGCCAGTACGAATAATGGGCGGATTTGTGAAGTGCTGTTGACGTAGCATTTTAAGATGACAGTTCAGCACTGGGGGCTGCTAGGGCACCAAACTTTTTTTTTTATTTTTCCCCTAGTTTGGCTGCATAATACAGTAAAGCAGGGAGCGCCATGGGGCATTTCAAGTGTGCTGGTGCCTTCTGGAGTACAAGGAGGGCCTGATTTTCAGTAACCACATACACCTTCATGTTGCAGTGCATGTGCAAATCAGGGATTTGCACATGCACATGGTTAGCTAGGAGGCTAGTGAGCCTGTGCCTCCACAGATCCCCAGCTAGCCATGTGCACATGCAAATCCCTTTTGCACATGTTCATATGGCCATGCATGAAAATCAGGCCCTCATATCTGAGCAACAATTCCATCAATACTGTATTATCCAAAGTTCTCCTTTGACCTGAAGAGATTTGCAGTGCCAGTGGGATCTTTGCTTCTTAAGGGTTTATTGGCTTCTACTGATTCTTTCCTTTCCAAAGTGTTTCTTGTCTAGGGTTATGTCACAACTGGTTGCTTTGGAGGATTAGGATTGAGGAGAAGGGGAAGCTGTAAAGCCAGAGGGATCTCTTTTCAAAATTTTCTATGACCATCCATTGAGCTTTACAGGTGTTTTCATTCAGGCAAGTAACAACTCTGAAATAATTTAGGAGCAGTTTTTTCATTGCTCAGATACAGTTCCTGCCATGCTTCACTCACCCCCGGTTAAGCCAGTACATTTCATGAATGACACCCAGAGTTTACCCAACAGCCTAGATCAGTGCAGTCCCATAACCAAAGACTGAAAATATAATGGTAAGAAAGAATGAAGGAGTCTGTAAACTCCATGTGGTAGAGTGAGGCTTATGAGGAAGTAAGATTGGGACAGCAGCTTTCCAGTGTACCATTGTGACTGAAACAGAATTTGCTCCTAGATTGACTGGTTTTTGAGTCGGTTGCTGCTACAGTTCTGATGCTCTTCCAAGTCTTTCTGACATAAGGTCTTGTGGTTAAGAGATTGGCCTGGGACTCAGGAGATTTAGTCTCAATTGTTGCCTTTGCTAGAGACTTGTGACTTTGGGCAAGTCACGTATTCTTTCCAAGCCTCATCTGTAAGTTGGGGATGACAACACTGCTTTCTCCCACCCTATGTCTTATCTACATAGACCGTAAGCTCTTTGTGGAAGGGACTGTCTCTTACCATGTGTTTGACAGTGCCTAGCACAATGGGATTCTAATCTCAGTTAGGGCCTCAGTGCTACTGTAATAAATAAATAGATATAAGAATATGACTTTTCTCTCTTTTATCATAGACTCATAGACTCTAGGACTGGAAGGGACCTCGAGAGTAGCTATAGCTGCTATGAAGAAGTTCAGTTCCATTACTCTGGACTATCATCCTCTCCAGATAACATTACTTACTATAAGAGACTTATTGGTCTCCTACCCTTTTTCTGAGGCTTCCAATTTTCTCTACCAGTCAAACTCAGAATAATGCCTCATAGCTTAGCAGCCTCTCTAGAACAGGCAGATGGACTGAGGATTGTTATTTATAGGCTGTTGCACCATAGTTCTGCCTGGTGTTTTACAATTCACTAAGATTTCATTGGCATAACGACCTGCAAAAGTCATGTCAAAATGAAGAAAGGACTAGCCACCTGAAGATTCCATACCAGGTGTGCATCATCTGCCCTAGACAGACAAAAAACAACAACAACAAGAAGATCTCTGTCCTAGAGATCTCACCATCTAATATGGCTTGAATATTACCTTTAGCCCCATCCTCATCACTGTCCGGCACCCAGAGCTTCCAGGTGAAATCTGAAAGGATAACGGTGCAGAACCACACACGTATCCAGTCTCAGCATACAGGCATACCCTCTGGTCCCCAGCAAGAGTGATTTTGCTACTCTTGTGGCAGCATGTGGCATTTCTTTTCATAAAAATCACCAAAGCAAAACCAGATGATAGAGTCGCTGTTGCTGAGATACTACAAATAAGTAAACAGCCTTTGTGCTGTTGCTATTTTTCTTTAATGAGGATTGTGGGTGGGAGGCGCTGGCGCCTCGTTGGTGCACACAGCCCTGGCCTGCAGAAAGAGCTCTGTGCTACCCTGATCAGGCTTGATTAAATGGCAGGGGTGGTCCCTCCTGGAAGAATCCAGCTCCCCGAGGGGGGTCCCTCTTTTGAAGATTACTGCTGCTGACATCAGAGCAAAATATGAAAATCCCACCTCTTCTCCTGGATCTTATTGTGCTGAGCATTCTGCTCCCAGGCGCAGAATTGGCTGTGAGAGGCATGGAAAGCTTCCAAAAACTTAGTGGTTGAGTGACAAGGAGTAGGGGAGGGCATCGCACCAGCACATGTAAATGACTTTTCAGCATCAGTCTATTCTCAGTCATTTAAAACCATACAGATGCAGTCTTCAAGTTCACAAGTTATCAGGTGCACAAAACCTCACTCTGGGAATAATTCCAGGTGAACACAAGGCCAACCTTTACATATTTGGATAGGCTAGCAAACCATTATTTTGCCTCCTGCAGACCCCATCCGTAACTGACTCCAGTCTGTTACAGCCCTGATGCAGCAAAGCGCATTGATCTCAATGGCAGCTAGGTGCCTAGGTGCTATTAAAAATCCCACTAGGTGCCTGTCTGCCTATTTAGGCACCTACATACCTTCAAAAATCTGGTCCTGAAACCATCCCAATTCAGAAAAGCATTTATACATGTGCTTAAGTGCTTTGCTGCTTCAGGGCCTATCTTTCCACCTCTATGCCCAGGGCTGGCTTATAGAATCTGGGGAGGAGCAGTGAGATGATTCTTTGGGATATACCCTAAGCGTAACTGAAGCCTAGTCAATACTAGAAAATTAAGTTTAACTACATCAGTCAGTGGCGTGAAAAATCCATACCCCTGAGCAGCGTGGTTAAGCCAACCTAAGTCGCCATACAGACAGTGCTAAGTTGACAGAAGAATTCTTCCTCGACCTAGCTACTGCCTCTCAGGGAAGGGAATTACCTTCGCTGATGGTAGGGTCTACAGTAAAGCACTACAATGGCAAAGCTGTAGTGTTTTAAGTGTAGACAAGCCCTGACTCCTTTGTGGGAGGGATTTTAAATTCCTTCTCCCCAACCTCCTGCTGCAGAAAGGAAGGCTACTATTCAAGCTATCAAACTATACCACTTTACACTAAGGAAGATGGTCCAGTGGGGAGCCCTAGGATTTGGGAGATGTACTTTGCCAGACTTCCCGTGTGACCTTGGGCAAGCCATTTAGTCCCTCTCTGCCTCAGTTCTCCATCTCTGAAATGGGGATAATAGCACTAACCTGCTGCACAAGGGGTGTTGTGAGGATAAATGGTGATGGTGCCCAGCTACTATGGTAATAGGGGGCCATATAAGTGCCTTAGATGGATACATTATCAAGGGTTCACAAAGAAAAGGGCTAGAAAATTACTTTTAAAAATTAAAGCTGAGCTGCTCCTGTCTATTACTCTTTCCTTCAAATTAGACTACATTAGTGGCCACATGCTTTGTCAAACCCAATTGCCAACTCTGTTTCTGGGCAAATAAATGTAGCTGAGGAATCCATAGATGAAGAGAGTCTCCTATCTTCCTGACATTAGCATAGACTTGGTTAGCTAGAATTCTAGCTGGATGTGTTCCTAGAGGTTTCATCACATGACATACTCTTTAATTAAAGATTAATCTTTAATTCCCAGAAACTCTGAGCAATTCTGGAGGATTGGCAACCGCATTCACCAATGACAGTGACATGTGCTATCCTATAAACTGAGTCATTCCCATCTACGGTATATTTTGTGACCTCCTATCCTTGGGGAGATTACTGCAATCATACTAACAGTCTCACGGCTGTGGGTGTTCTATTCATATTTATTGAACTGAAATCAATGGTGGAAAGCTATTTTTGTGGTAGCTACAATATTTTATAGCATTATTTATTCATTTTATGGTATGTTTTTGATGCTCTGTGGTACATCCTGACATAGACCAATGGTTTTGGTGCTTATTGGCAAAGCCCTCCATGAGATTGGCCCAACTTTTATGAGGGCCTGCCCCCACTCTGTGTGATCAAGACCTCCCCAAGGCAATTCCATTACTCTGTAACAATGGACCTGTCAGCCATGAGAGTGAGAATCCTCTGCTCTATGAACAGAGTTTTCTCAGCAACTGGCCCTGAACTGTGGAACCTGCTTAGCAAAGAGATAAGAATGACTGCAAAACTCAGCATCTTCAGAACAAAATGTATAAAGCAGACCACTGGCTTAGCTTTCCCTCAGCAACTCCACCTAGATCACACATTTGAAAACAAACATGCCAACATCTTTCTGCTAATGAGAAAGGAAAGGGAGAGAGATACAGAGAGCTTCTTGTATTCACATTAATAAAAACACTAGGTTCTCCAATAACATAGTGTTGGGCACTGTAATAGATCCCAGAGAGACAGGAATGATTGTAAGGTCAGCCTCACAAAAATCAAGCCTATAAGCACAACCAGACACTACCTTTCTTTTTTAACCTGCTCTACCTCTGTCATTTAGTATAGAAGGTGGGCAAGACACATTCATTTGGGTTTATTTTAGCAGTCAGCTGGGGCAACTGTAAAACTAGAAAGAAAAAGGCGACAATAAATTTGTTTTCCCTGCATGAAATAATGCAGAATAATAAAATATAATTGCTTATTCATAATAGAGAGAGAAAGTATGAATGTAGATTGTAATTCAAATATTTGAATCCAGTGGGAACTTTGCAGGATCTGGTCTGCAAGGTCTAGTCCTTAGTTAGATTTTTTTTCCCTGTGACCTCAAGTTATAAAGGCCTGAAAAACTTACTCTCACAAGTAGGCCCATTAATACCAACAGGACTACATGCAGACGGACTATTCCAGGATTACAGGATTGGAACCTAAGGATGTAATTTGCATGATGACAATTCCACTCTGAGAGGTTCTTAGTCTCTTCTCACTTTCCTATCATGGATTTTTCATTTCCTTTCCCTTCTCTGGGATTGTTGATGCATTCACTGCACCTTCAGACTAATACTGATCTTCAGCATTACTATTCTATTTCAATTCTATTCTATTTAGATTCTTATACCACACTCATCACTCTAGTTTCTGAGTGCCTCCAGTAGTGCATAAAGTAAGATGACTACACTTCTGTCACCTGTCACTGTTTAAGGCCCTGATCTAGGGGCTCTGCATAGGTGAACCACTGCACCCAGGTGGTCCTCAGTGCAGGATTGGGGCCATAGTGCCATAAACTACAGCACAGCTAAAATAAGTAACATGATAAAATTGGCCATTTTCAAACACACTTCCCATTAAATAACTGTCAAGAGTGGCCAAAAACCATATCTCACCTTTTGTGCTTTCCCAAATATTAATCAGGAAAGTGCTTCTGGATGTGCTTGACTTGAAACACATGCTAAATCCCTAGCCTGGACTTCAATTATATTGACTTCAGTGAGACATAATTAAGCATGTGCTTAAGTTCTTTCCTGATTGGAGCCTAAAAGAAAAACAAAAATATAATCTTTCCAAAATATGGCATTTAAACGAGGTCTTTTTGAGTACTAGGACGTGGGCTCAGTGCTCCTGTTCCAATCCAGGTGCTCTCAGTCAGGCCAATTAATAGGGTGGGGCAGCACCTGTGGGCTCTAGAAGGTCAGAAGTTAGACAGACAAAGGGTAGGAGATGAGAGCTGCCAAAGACAGAAGGTGCTTATAGGGAGAAGGCTGAAGCAGCAGGGTAGTAAGTGGGTTTTTGCTGGCTAGCATCTCCAAGTCACAGAGTTATGGCCGAAGGGAGAGGGAGATGCCTACTGATTCTAAGCCAGTGCACTGGATCCAAGGGCCAGAGAGGGCTGAAGGAAAGGGGAGCTGCACAGAGGCTTCCCCACTGATGTCTTGTTGCTGGAGAGCTGGACTCAGAGAAACTGTGAGTAGGCCAGGGGTGTGAGGAATGCTCCCTGGCAAGGATTCTCCCAGTGGAGAGGCTGTGGGAGTTCCTGCTGGGAAGAGTGGAGGTGCACCCTAGAAGGAAGGGCTGGGCTGGCTATCCTGGAAGAGGCTGGATAAGGAGCCTACCTCTGATAGAAGACACAGAAGTATGGTAAGAACATGGAGTATATACACTGGGGTGAAATGGGGATTTTGCTATAGACTATTTATACAAGGTTTTTGAAATAAATTCCTCCTCCCCCCCGCCCCGGAGGTGTATAGTTTAAATAAGAGCCTGAAATGAAGTCCTTGGGGTTACCCATGAGAGAAACTGATATGAGGCAGCCCTTGCAGGGTTGCCATGAGGGTGTGTGAGAGGATGATACTTGCACAGTCATGAAGAACCTCAAAGCACTTTACATGTTGCATAGACAAAAATTATTTCACTTACCATTGAAATACAATGACTTCTGTGGTGGAATGTGACAAATGTTATAATGGCAAGTTGTAACACTATAAAACAATTATGGACCAGTGGCATACTACACCCCAATAAAATTGTTATGAGAACCTAGACTTGCAGAATATAATAAGAACATAAGAATGTCCCTATTGGGTCAGACCAAACGTCCATCTAGCCCAGTATCCTGTCTTCTGATAGTGGCCAGTGCCAGGTGCCCCAGAGGGAATGAACAGAACAGATAATCATCGAGTGATCCATCCCCTGTCACTCATTCCCAGCTTCTGGCAAACAGAGGCTAGAGACACCATTCCTGCCCATCCTGGCAAATAACCATTGACGGACCTATCCTCCATGAATTTATCTAGTTCTTTTTTTAAGCCTCTTATGGTCTTGGTCTTCAACATCCTCTGTCATGGAGATCCACAGTTTGACTGTGTGGTGTGTGAAGAAATGCTTCCCTTTATTGGTTTTAAACCTCTTGCCTATTAATTTCATTTGGTGACCCCTGATTTTTATGTTATGAGAAGGAGTAAACAACATTTCCTTATCTACTTCCTCATGATTTTGTAGACCTCAGTCATATCTCCCCTTAGCTGTCTCTTTTCCAAGCTGAAAAGTCCCAGTCTTATTAATCTCTCCTCATAAGGCAGCCGTTCCATTTTTGTTGCTGTTTTCTGAACCTTTTCCAATTCCAATATATTTTTTTTAAATGGGGCGACCACATCTGCATGCATTATTCATGGATTTATATAGAGGCAACATGATCTTTTCTGTCCTATTATCTGTCCCTTTCTTAATTATTCCCAGCATTCTGTTTGCTTTTTGACTGCTGCTGCACACTGAGTGGATGTTTTCAGAGAACTATCCACAATAACTCCAAGATCTTTCTTGAGTGGTAACAGCCAATTTAGATCCCATCATTCTATATGTATTGTTGGGATTGTTTTCCAATGTGCATTACTTTGCATTTATCAACATTAAATTTCATCTGCCATTTTGTTGCTCAGTCACCCAGTTTTGAGAGATCCTTTTGCAGCTGTTTGCAGTCTGCCTGGGTCTTAACTATCTTTAGTAATTTTGTATCAACTGCAAATTTTGCCACCTCACTGTTTACCCCTTTTTCCAGATAGGGGTAGGAATAGGACTGGTCCCAGAACAGACCCCTGGGGGACACCACTATTTACTTCTCTCCATTCTGAGAACTGACCATTTATACGTACCCTTTGTTTCCTATCTTAACCAGTTACCAATCCATGAGCACCTTCCCTCTTATCCCATGGCAGCTCACTTTGCTTAGGGACCTTGGTGAGGGACCTTGGTGAGGGACCTTGTCAAAGACTTTCTGAAAATCTAAGTACACTAGCCACTGGATCCCGTTAGTCCACATACTTGTTGACGCCCCTCAAAGAATTCTAGTAGATTGATGAGGCATGATTTTCCTTTACTAAAACAAACTATGTTCATCTATATGTCTGACAACATTGTTCTTTATTATAGTTTCAACCAGTTTACCTGGTACTGAAGTCAGACTTGCAGGCCTATAATTGCTGGGATCACCGCTGGAGCCCTTTTTAAAAATTGAGGTCACATTAGCTGTCATCCAGTCATCTGGTACAGAAGCTGATTTAAATGATAAGTTACAGACTACAGTTAGTAGTTCTGCAGTTTCACATTTGTGTTCCTTCAGAACTCTTGGGTTAATACCATCTGGTCCTGGTGACTTATTGCTGTTTAATTTATCAATTTGTTCCAAAACCACCTCTAATGATACCTCAATCTGGGACAGTTCCTCAGATCTGTCACCTAAAAAGAATGGCTCAGGTTTGGGAATCTCCCTCACATCCTCCACCATGAAGGCCAATGCAAACAATTCATTTAGTTTCTCTGCAATGGCCTTATCCTTGAGTGCTCCTTTAGCAGCTTGATCATCCAGTGGCCCCACCAGTAGTTTATCAGACTTCCTGCTTCTGATGCACTTAAAAAAAATGCTGTTACTTTTTGAATCTTTGGCTAACTGTTCCTCAAATTCTTTTTTAGCCTTCCTAATTTTATTTTTACACTTCATTTGCCAGTATTTATGCTCCTTTCTATTTTCCTCACTAGGATTTGACTTTCACTTTTTAAAGGATGCCTTTTTGCCTCTCACTGCTGCTTCTACTTTTTTTGTTTAGCCATGGTGGCTAAATTTCTCAGATTTAATAATTTCTCAGATTGAAATGTAGATAGGCCACAGGTTATATAAAGAGTCCCATGACATCTTTAATAACCAACACTGATGACTGGAACCTACATCTTATGTGCCTTTGAACAATGGCACCTCCAACAGCAGAGAGCCCCTACCATCAGGTTGAGACAGGTTCAGTTTTGACTCCCAGGGAAGTGTGGCCATTTAATTCTCAACAGAAACCCACTTCATGTATAGTATTTCAGTTTTCCTTGGTGTTGTCCCATCCAAATGCTGATTGGTTCTGAATATGCTTAGCTTGCAAGCACTGAGAGGGTCACAGCCCAATATGCTATGACCAGAAGGAAAAGACTGTCTAGCAGTTTCAAAAATGTCATGAAAAGTGCATTTCTTTGTGATGTCCACCTCACACAATTAATCCCATAAATTTAATTCCAAGAACCATATCATGCCATACATTTTTAGGCTGATCCTCCTGTTGGCTTCATGCCACCTGGAAATCTGCTTAAAAATTGATGCAACATGTCTCATAATTGTGTTTTGCCTTTGATATAACATGTCTTGTTCACTTTGTGTAATTGTACTTAGTTGCTGCACAGAAAACTCTCAAACACAAGTAAAGGATTCTTGGGGACACTGATATTGTTAAGACGCTCTCAACTCTTTCAGCCTTGACTAGACACACAAGTTGCACTCTAAAATTTTCCTGGTAAGGTTAAGTGGCAAAAATCCCTATGGTGTAAATGCAGTTAAATCAGTGTAAAAGTGTTTCTAGTAGTATAGCTTCTTCCCGCAGGTGAAGAGAAATAAGGCACCCCAATATAAAGCATTGTTATATTGGTACAACAGCATTCACACCAGTATAACTATATTGTTTTGTTTTAAATCAACCCCCTAACTGACATTATTATAATAGTCCTTCACAGTAAACTCATCTTAAAGGAATTTTAAATGTGTTCAGAAAAGAAATTCACTCCAGTCAGGAATATGGCATAATCTGTCAGGGAACTTTTTTAAATCAGTTAAGACCCTTTTCAAAGTCAAGTATTTGCTGATTTCAGATTTGTGTGTGTTGCACTAACTATAAAAGGAAGTCGTCTTAAAATAAGACTTCTGTAGCTAATTAGTCCATGATGTGAGTAAATTGAATCCTGTGGTCAACAAATATCTGACATATTAGCAGGGCCGCCTGGGGGCGGGGGGGCAAGTGGGACAATCTGCCCCAAGTCCCACAGGGGCCCCCACAAGAGTTTTCTGGGCCCCCTGGAGTGGGGTCCTTCACTCACTCCAGGGGCCCCAGAAAACTCTCACAGGGCCCGGGCCCCCAGAGCATCTTCCGCAGCTATTTGGCAGCGGGGGGGTGGGGCTGAATCCTCTGGGTGGCTCTACATATTAGAATTTTATAGCATCTAATATGTGCATGTGCACTAACCATTCAGAACTGGTTACTGCTTATTTGGTACTATGGGTCTATTATATACCATGCATGTTTCTAATATTCATAGACAGAATACATCATAATGACTTGGATAACTAAATATAATGTGTTATTATGTCAGTAAACATGGAGATAGCCCAAGTATATAATATAGTAACATTACAAAAAGGAAGAAATCAAATAATAAAATTATGTTAAAGGCTTGAATTGCCCTAAGTTACTGATATGTACTTTCACTCTTAACTCCATCTTGATGTAGTTTTTGCGTGAGCAGTTAACAGGCATGAACAAACTAGTTTGTAGTATACCAGTCAAGTGGACTAGTAAACACACACATGTGGCCCCCTTTTTCTACATTTGCTGATACAGGTTGTCCCCTGTACATTACTTCGGTGTAAGGCAGTAGTTTGCTGCTTTACCAACATGCATGCTGGATGGGAAGGCTACTGGTCTGAACTATTCATGCTATTAATTTAGAACCTAGTAAAGAGTACCAATTCTGGAGAACTACTCAGGGCATCATTGTGGGAAAACTCAGTGAAGATCTCTGCTCGATGCACAGAGGCAGCTATGAAATGGAAGCATGCTTGCAGGATTGGATGGAGAATAGCCTAGAATACATTGCAATGCCATTGTATTAATCGATGGTGCAGCCTCACCTAAAATGCTCTTTTTAATTCTAATCATCATGGCTTCAAAAAGGATAAAGTAGAAATAGAGGCTGTTCAGAGACAGATGAGAATGGTAAAGAGATATGATAAAGATATAGAAAATAAATGATAAAGAGAAGGCAAATTGAGCACTTCTATTCCCAATACAAGAACAAGAGGACATTCAATGAAAGTGAAAGTCAGCAAGTTTGAGACTGACAAAGACAAGCTTTACACAACACTCAATCTGGAGTTCATTGCCATTGATATTGTTGAGGTCAAGAGTTTAGGAGGACTCCAAGAAGGACTGGACACTTACATGGATAATCAAAACATTCAGAGTTACAGTCAGAGATTGAAACAATGTTCAAAAGGGATGTGAATACTCAGGTGTCAGGACAAAAGCCAAACTCCCAGTGGATATTGGGAAGAAATTTTCCTGGCTGGTTATACCATAACTGCCTACTGCAGAGTTCCTAGCACCTTCCTCTGAAGCATCTAGTGCTGTCCAATGCTGGAGCTCTGGTACAGCTAGATGAGCCATTGAGCTGATCTGGTATGGCTAGTCCTGGCCTCCCATTTGTTCACCTCTAATCAAGCATCTGATTTAAGTTGTCATCCTCAGCAGAAAGGCCAAGGATTAAATGGGTATGGAAACTGAACTTACATTTCCCCACAAAGGCTATCCCTAAAGGGTTCTGGCATATTGGCCCAGCACCATGGGGGAAACCTTGTATTATCACTGAAAGATCTGATCTCATCAAACTAACAACCTGTGAACAGGGAGGTTCTCTGAGGTGCGACCTATTTCCATTCCCTGCATCTGGGCAGAGTTGCTCTAGGCAGTATCACTGATTTCTTGGATTCTTTCTTGGACCTTGGGCTGGGGTTCTCTGTTCAGCATTTCCTTCTAGATCCCTTGTTTTGACCCTTTGAACGGTACCTCCATCCTTGTTAGGTTTTTAGCTGCATCAGCATTCAGCTGTTTCTTGCGGAGGTGGATTTACTATGAAACAATGTGGTGACACAGGGGCCCCAATGACAGGGAGGCCTCTCAAAATGTAGGACAAATCTCCTCTGACAAGCTGTCCCTGAGTCCCGGCCAGCAGCACAGCATGCCACTCCTGGAAGCAGCTGGCTGCTGGCACGTCTCTCTGTGCCCCTGGTGGGGGGTGGGGCAGGCAGCTCTGTGTGCTGTTCTGGTACCAGGCAGCACACGGAGACCCACTTCTCCCCTCCCCCACCACCCAAGGGGTGCGCAGAAACATGCCAGCACAGCAGAGCTAAGGCAGCACCCTGCCTGTGCTGCCTGCCTCCCTCCATGCTGCACCACACGGAAGCGGCCAGCATATCCCTGCAGCCCCTGGTCGGGGTGGGGGGGGTCTCCACAGGTTGTTGTCCCTGCCCCAAGTGCTGACTCTGCAGCTCCCATTGGCCAGAGCTGCAGCTAGAGGGGTGTGCCAGTCTCTTCAGGAAGCTGTGCTCCCTGTCCTCTGCTGCACCCCTGCCCCAGCCCAGAGCCTGCACCCAAACGTCTTCCCAGAGCCTGACTCCCCCCCACCCGTCCTACACCCCAACCCCCTGCCCCAATCAAGGTACCTCACTTTATTTTCATTTACTTCATATTACTTATAATATAAGAGGAGGAGGAGGAAGGAAAAAAAGAATGAAAAATGGGGAGGAGAGAGAATGTTCTCTTTCTTGGCTGGTTCCCGAGAGGGGAGCATGCCTGAAAAATGAAGCTGCACACAGGGGCCCACTAACCCTAAATCTGCCACTAGTTCCTTGTATTTTTATGGTCCCTCCCCTGCATTGGTTCCATCCATCTCACAAGGATCGGCTACACTAGCAACTTGTGAAAGCACCCAATTCATCAGGAAGAAGAAAAATAGCAAGACAGATGTCCACAAAAGAAGATAAATTAGGGGAAATGGCTGAAACTCCCTCTTTTATTCCCTCGATGAGTCAGTTTAAAACAGAAGTGTCACATAGAATCATAGACTATCAGGGTTGGAAGGGACCTCAGGAGGTCATCTAGTCCAACCCCCTGCTCAAAGCAGGACAAATTCCCAACTAAATCATCCCAGCCAGGACTTTGTCAAGCCTGACCTTAAAAACCTCTAAGGATGGAAATTCCACCACCTCCCTAGGTAACCGATTCCAGTGCTTCACCACCCTCTGAGTGAAAAAGTTTTTCCTAATATCCAACCTAAACCTCTCCCACTGCAACTTGAGACCATTACTCCTTGTTCTGTCATTGGGTACCACTGAGAACAGTCTAGATCCATCCTCTTTGGAAACCCCTTTCAGGTAGTTGAAAGCAGCTATCAAATCCCCCCTCATCCTTCTCTTCTGCAGACTAAATAAGGTCTTCTTGTGTGTTTAACATGTTGGTTACCAACCAGGACAGATTAAGGTTTAGGCAATTCAACTACAGACCAAGGTCCCAATTTATGGGGGAGACCAGCCTGAGCTCTGACTGGCCTTGTTCAGTGCAGCAGCCAGTCCTATAGGGACGCCGGACACCTCACTACGCACTCAGGTTTGGCCCCATAGCCCCTCTATTATAATGGAGGGGCTGCAGGGCCAAACCAGAGCAGCTCTGCACCCCCGGTGCACCACATCACAAAGCCACTCAGTCAATTTTGGCCCCCTGCTACTCCCATTCACCATCCTACTGGAGGGATGGCAGGGCCAAGCCTGAGTGTGCAGTGGGTTGGCCAGTGCTGCTGTTCCTTGCCACTGCTATGGGGCTAGCTCCTGCACCAGTACCTGAACCTGAACCTGAGCTTTGCCACCATCATCCAGGCACTGGATAGGGAGCTGCAGTGAGTGCCGATGGGGAATCCAGTAGGGAGAAGGGCGCTGGGGTTTGCCAAGGGCCCACTGATGGGTTAATCTGGCCCTAGTTACTAGTAAACACACCCTGAAACTATGATACATGCCTGCTGGAGACCAGATGTGTATTGTCGTGAATAACTTAGAAAGCATTTCGTAACCAAATAGCAATTCACTTTAAAGGGACACTGCCAAGTTAAAAATTGATATATGAATATCTTTATAAATATCCTCACCTGTCACTAGCCCCGCCTGGAATTATTTAAAACTTAAAATGTCTTGTAAATATATAATCAAATCCTTGGCTCGTTTAAACTTGCATAGCTCTATTATAATTGATGGAAATAGGCTGATTTACATCAACTGAGTATCTGGCCCCCAATAGACTTTTCGCCATTCATTCACTTCACCAGTCAGCAGAACTATAATTCACATTCTGCTGATTGTACCTATAATCTCTACTCCGATCAGGTTCTCATCCCTCACACATCCCTGTGGTAGATTGTTTGTTTGTGTGCAGAAACAAATAGACTTGCCCGGCTTCTCAGCAAAGAATTGAGAACAAAGCACTGTAGGAGGAGAGAAGGTCCTATATTAGGGCTTAATTTCTTTTCCAAAAGAGGATACAGAACACCAGCTAGTATTACTAGGCAGTATTATCATGAATATTTATGTCACATTAGTGAGTCTAGTCTTAAAACTTGTCATTCAAAGGACTTGCAGAAGAGCTAACTCCTTGTGTGCTGAAAATGAATAACTAAACCAATGAGAGAGAACCACCACTACAGCAAACCAGCACAAAGGTTTAGTCTTCATCTATACCTCAGCTGTATTGCATGGCTTATTTGTAGGTGAATCATGGATGCTCCAAAATGGATACATGGGGGGGCATGGTGTTTCTTCCCTTCTCAGGCTTCAGTTCAGCGGTGTAGTTATATGCTTATCCTATTGAAATCAAACTGGAGAGAAAGGGGGTAAATGGGAGGGCAATATTGAAATCAACGGCACTGTGTACCTTGCTGAATCTGAGCTTTAGTGCTACCACCGAGGAAGCAGTTATAATGAGCTGCAGGGAAGTGTTTGGTTTTTTTTAAAGAACTCATAGATATCATTAAATAAGCCTATGCATTTATTTCATTAGGTGTGGTGGGTTTAAAAAAAATAAATTTTGGAGCCTAACCTAGCTTTACATTCATTTTATGTTCACTTTCTAGTATATTGCAATTTTGATTTGAGGAATTCTATTTTGGCTTCCTGCATAGAATTACTATGTGTGGCTGTGGCACTCTGTACCTCCAAAGCAGCACCTGGAACTCCCATATTCACCAAGTTATATAAGTATGATATCTTACATGCATGCTTTGTATGAAATATATCATATGAAAGGTCATGATCTGCTCAAACCCATTCTTCTGTCAATAT
Organism: Gopherus evgoodei; assembly: GCF_007399415.2. NCBI lineage: Eukaryota > Metazoa > Chordata > Testudines > Testudinidae > Gopherus > Gopherus evgoodei. Next base: position 106,245,244 of record NC_044324.1, read on the forward strand.
GTATATCATTAGTGTGTAAGAAGTTGAGATTTTTGCTGAATGGTTACTGAAATATGTTGTAAATTTGAGTCATCCACTGCTAGTTCCACAGTGACAACAAAGGAGGTGATCCACTCCAGGAGGGTGTTAAACAACCATTAATCAGCAGGAGGGTTGTAAGCAAGGGATTTACAATGCTGTAAGAGAGCTAAGCAAGCATCACGCACTGGGGGATTGCTTAACTCTGACTCAGCAGAGCCCACCAGGACATGTCTGGGCTAGTGTGTTCCAGGCACATAGACTGAGGATACAAAATAGCGGACAGTGGCATCAGGCTTTTACCTTTCTCCTCCCCCTCCTAAGGTGGAAGCAACAAAAACAAGCGAAAACAGACTTGAACTGAGGAGATTGGTCCCAGGCTTAATCAGGAAGCCTGTGTATTAAAATTGAAACCTACCTGCAACATCCTGTGGGGTGAGAAACTGAATGATCTAAATACTGCCTAGCCTAATAAGATTTAGATTGCGCACTTGCCTTTTATTTTCTTTGGAAACTATCTCTGACCTTTTGTGCCTACCACTTATAATCACTTAAAAATCTGTCTTTCTGTAGTTTAATAAATCTGTTTTATATTTTACCTAAAACAGTGTGTTATGGTTGAAGTGCTTGGGAAATCTCAGTTCACTTAACAAAGGCTAGTGTGTGTGTGTCTTCTCCACATCAAGGGTGGGGTGGACTGGGTAATAAAGTTACACTGGTCAGGCTTCTGATGAGGGCAACATCGTATATTACATTTCTAGAAGGCTGGTAGCTTGAGAGATTTGCTGGTGCTTTTCTTTGGGATTCAAGAGTGGTTCAGGGAGCATTCATGCAATCTAGCTGGGTGTGGGGCTCAACATGCTGTTGTGCTGAGTGATCACAGTGCCTGGAGGGTTTTACAGCTTGTCACTAGCATTGTGAGAGACAGCCCAGACTGGAGAGTTAAGGGTGCACAGCAGTGCCCTGGTTTCACGGATCCCATCAGTGGTATTGCATCATGTTGCTGTGCATTAAAGGATGTTGTTGTGCAGAACACTGATACAGTAGAAGGGCCATGCTTTGGAGATGCTGAATGTTTTTTCTATCACTTTTTTAGATTATCTGTGAATTCAGTTCTTTGTACAAAATGATCTGGGAGCCATAACTTCTCAGCATCAGCCTTTGAAGGGATTTCTCCCTCATAAATTAGGTGAGTTGTCAGGTCAAACATTCCCAAGAGAAACTGGGATGCAGATTACAATGAAAGTCACAATTGGCACATGCTGACCTATTGCAGTACCTCCAACATTCATTTTAAATGTGACATAAACTTCAAAGAATATAGTGAACATATGGGTGGGGCAGGAAGGGCAGAATAGAAAATTAAGTTCTACATTTGTTAGACAGCCAGCAGATGGCGATCTTCAAAATAATCACAGTAAAATATGAAACTACTTGAAATGCAAGGGTTTTTTTCTTTTAGTTTTGCTTGGGGGGGCATTATATTTAGGAATGGAATTTTTACTAATTCACTGAATATTTCTAACAAGTAGGAGTAATTTATTTAAATTTGGCTTGTCTGAGAGGGGAAAAACTTGATCCATTTCTTAAACCTACATTTAGAAGTCTATTTCTGAAAGAGGTGATGCTTATTTATTTGTCATCATAGTGCCTAGGCAACTCAGTCATGGACCAAGACCCCATTGTGCTTCTCACTGTACAAATAGAATAAAAAGACAGTCCCTGCCCCAAGTAGCTTACAATCTAGGTATAAGACAAGAACAGCTGGATACAGACAGATGGGGAACTACAGTTAAACAATGACACAGTATTGGTCCATATGGGAGGCAAGTTGCAGCACATGATATGTACAACTACCTACATGACTGACAACATATATTTTCCTATTTAAAAAAACTAGGAAATTCAATGGCAAAAAACCTCTAACACAGAGGTAGGGTTGATTGATGGTATGTTGTCCCCTGGCTGAATGAGAAGATTCTAATGCTTTCATGATGGGTAAGTGAAAGTGTAGGTTGAGATGGTATCCTGTGAGTAAGCGTTAGGAAGCTATAAAAGGCTGTGATGTGGTTCTTTAATTGTAAATGTGTGGTATTCTTTCTGGCTACATGTGAGAGGATATGCCAGGATCTGGAAGCTCCTGAATCTTATAGGGCCAAGAGCCAGCACAAGTATGTACAGTAACTCCTCGCTTAGTTGTTCTGATTAATGTTGCTTCGTTGCTGATCAATTAGGGAACATGCTCATTTAAAGTTGTGCAATGCTCCCTTCTAACATCTTTTGGCAGCCGCCTGCTTTGTCCACTGCTTGGAGGAAGAGCAGCCTGGTGGAGCTAGCTGGTGGGTGGTTGGGACCAGGGTGGACTTAAAGCCCCCCATCAGCTCCCTGTTCCCTTAAGTTCCCTGTGCAGCAGCTGCCCAGCAGGCTAGCAATTGCAGCTGTCCCTCCCCCCTTTGCCATGTGCTGCTCCTGCCCTCTGCCTTGGAGCTGCTCCCCGAGCCTCCTGCTTGCGGGGGGAGGGGGGAGAAGAAGGGGGCTAATGTCAGGGTGTCCCCCCTCTCCCCTGCTCCTGAACCCCACTTACCCCATCTTCCATAGAGCAGGGGGGACACATGACAGAGGGAGCTTTCAGGCAGCAGCTGCAGCTGTGGTCCAGTCTCAGCTTGCTGATCTAATTAACAAGGCAGTGTACTTCTGACCCCACTCTTCATATTTAAAGGGGAAATGCACATATCTCTCTCACACACACAGAGTGTGTATCTGTCTCTGTCTGCCCTCCCTCCTTTCCTGCTGCCTTGTACAGTAGAGTGAAGGTTAACCCTTGAGGGCTCAGTCAATTGCTAGCGCATCATTTAGCAGTAAGGCATTCCCTGGAAATATCCCACCCTCTGACTCCTCCACCTCAACCAAGCTTCACAATCATCATCACTGTGTACCAGTATTAAATTGTTTAAAACTTGTAGAGTGTGTGTGTGTGTGTGTAGTCTTTTGTCTGGTTGAAAAAAAATTCCCTGGAAATCACTTGCATTAATTCTTATAGGGAAATTGGATTTGCTTAACATCACATCACTTAAGTTGCATTTTTCAGGAACATAACTACAATGTTAAGTGAGGAGTTACAGTACTGTGTGCATATTGAGGGGGCATTGCTCAAGGAGGGTAGAAGGAAGGTGGCCTAGGCAACTTTTTCCCCTTTAATATTAGATGGAATCCAGTAGATGAGACTGAGTGGGTTGTGAAAAGGTGAAGAACTTGTACAACTGTGAGGTTGGCAGAGTAAAGGTATATGTGTTAACAGGGTGCATTTGGGCATTGCTGAAAGAGGCCAGAGTTAAGGTTGCATGGGCAACCTCAACTGTGCATTTCCTGGTTCTCAGAGACTTGAGTTTCGCTCAATTTAGCATTCTGCACCTTACCACCAAGCAACCTTAAGTCTGCATTAATGTAGCTTTTTGCCATTGAATGAGATTTTTCATTAGTAACATCACAGCAATATATTTTAACTGTAAGCCTGTAATCTGGGGACAGTAGCCAAGTTGAAATTAATGGGAGATAAAAACAGTCAGCACTACCTCAGAGTTAGACCCTTAATTATTATCTTTAGCAATATTTCCAGACAATTTTCTTGTTCCCGTCTTAGTTATGAACAATACTGTTATAGTAATCAATATGGCCACAATCCTGGGGCTAGATGCCTATATTTCTGCAATGGGATTTTGGGGTACAAAAAAACTAACGGTTCACTCAGCCCCTCACTACACAGCTCACATGACATGACCCAATTAATTGATATTTGAAAGTAATAACAATGATAACCTGGGGGGGAGAAGAGGCATTTCAACTTTACATTGTATAATGAATATTTAATATGAAACTCTACCACAATATTTTGTAAACTTACTCAAATTGCATTGAAATCTCCTGAACTTGAGAACAAGCACATTTTGTCCAAGAGAAAAGCAAATATGTGTGAATACCAGCTCTAACTATTTTTCCTTTTTTACAGATGGGGAAATCAGGACACAGAAGTTAAGTCACTTGCCAAAAGTCACACAGGAATTCTGTGGCCGAGCCTTGAATTTAATCAATATGTCCTGATTCCCAGCCTTGGTCCTTAACCAGAAGACCACTGCAGTATCTCAGTTAAGATGTTTTATTCTACATAGCATAGTTGTAGCTGTATCAGTCCTAGGACAGTAGAGGAATGGGGTGGGTGAGGTAATATTGTTTGTTGGGCCAACTTCTCCTGGCAAGAGACAAGCTTTCGAGCCATGCAGAGCTCTTCCTCAGATGTGGGAAAGGTATGCCAAACATCACAGCTAAATGCCAGGTGGAACAGATTGTTTAGCATAAATCTTGCATTTAGTTGTGATGCTCAGCGTACCTTTCCCACACCTGAGCAAGAGCTCTGTGTGGCTCGAAAGCTTGTCTCTTACCAAGAAGTTGACCCAATAAACGATATAGACTCATAGACTCATAGATTCTAGGGTCAGAAGGGACCAATGTGATCATCTAGTCCGATCCCCTGCACAAAGCAGGACACAGAACCCTACCCATCCACTTCTATAACAAACCCCTAACCTCACCCACCTTCTCCCTCTGTTTTATTATATGCTTTAAGGGAACAAATTACTTTGCTGAGCTAACCTTCCTTGCTCAAGCTGAAGTTGCATGTGATTTGTCTGGGAGGGGAATGAATAAATAGTTTATTCACCAGAAAAAGCAGTTTCCATTGACCCAAAACTATTTGTAAATTTGAGACAAATTCAGAATTTTGAACCCCACATTCTTTTTGTCAGGCTAGATTCACCATGGGACTTGAGCACCATTCACAAAACCACCAGAAGAGGTGGTGATGGTAGTAGCAGTGCCCCCCTTTTTTAGCTTTTGGCTCAGTGGTTAGGGCACTCATCTAGGATGTAGGAGACACAGGTTTGGATCTCCACTGTGAGACAGGGAATGGAACCCAGGTCTCCCTACTACCAGTAGAGTGCCTCACACCCAGCTAGAGTATTTCAGGTGCATCTCTCAATCTCTCCTGTTGAAGTTGCTCATTAGGCCAGAGAGAGAATGACTATAGCCCAGTGCCAGTCCCCCTGCTCTAATAGTTACTTTGTATAAATAACTAAGTGGAACAGCTTCAACAGGAGCGGTTGAGAGAGACCCAGGCCAGAATACTCAGTGTCCTAGTGGTTAAGGCATTCACCTCGGAGAGGGAAGACATCCCAGCTGAGTGACCTAGCCACTGAGCTAAACGTAATGGTGCTTCCCCCCTGCCCTTCTGCTTGTTAATTACAAATCTTCTAGATTCACTAATGCTTGGAAACTGACATTTTTCAATTCACTAAAAATGTTCAGATTCAGTTTGGCCCAAACCAATTTTTTCAACTGTCAGTGAATGAAAAACGAATTATGCAGCAGCTCTAGAGACAAACAAACAGGAACCAGATAGTTGAATCATCAAATGTTGTGATCAAGAGTTTCCAGATAGATGGATCAAGAATCTGAACCATCTCTGGTTTTGGCCTTGTTTTTGCCAAACAAAAAACACCCAATTTTGCCCTTATTTTTATGAAATTGTGTCCATTTGACATTACAAGAATACTGCTGCTTTCTTCTAAAATATTGCAAATTTTAAAAATTCTCATACTGCTATAATATCACTTTCCATAGATTAATGCTTTGCTGGATCCCAAATTATTGTGCTGTTGAAAGGCATGTTGCATTTTGTCTAGTTTTTGTGAGTTATCCTTTCTTTTCAATGAAAATAATTTGCCACTCAGTTCTTCCAGTAAATTCCCACAATATTAATCATGGACTATTTTGCTACATAAAACAGGGCCCAGTTGCCAACTCTGGGGATTTTACTGCTAGAAATTAGAGCCTTTTAAGTGTTTGTAAAGTAAAATTCAGATTCTATATTTAATCACAGTTCAAACACAAGTTTTTTGCATTTCATCTCTCTCTTTCTTGAAAAATGCTTTTGTCACCTCTGGTTGGCTAGAAGTCTCTGTCCCAAACCAGTAGATGTTGACATGGCCTTAGCTCTTTCTGGACTATAGCAACGTAATATACGTGGGCAGAAAGCCACCAGCCCTTACAAAACTTCCCCTAGTAAAGGACACTGCAACATGTCTTAGTAGCATAGGTGTATCCACAAGCGTATCAGATTTGTCCTCTGCTCCCTATGCTAGATTCCCATAGACTGTCAAGTTCAAGGTCTCAGTCTTAATTTGGGCCTTGTCTACATGGAATAGTGTGACCAGACAGCAAGTGTGAAAAATTGGGACGAGGTGGGGGGTAATAGGAGCCTATATAAGAAAAAGACCCAAAAATTGGAACTGTCCCTATAAAATCAGGACATCTGGTCACTCTAACATGGGAACACTCAAAGTTAATCAAATTAACAGATATGAATTTAAAGAAGATTAGTTAAACTTCATTAAATCCCTGAACGGGCACTCTCATAGAATTAAAATTTCCTTAATTCAGTTCACTTTGGAAGTGAATTAAGCTAAACTGAACTAACACTAGAAATCTGAATGAAATTTTCACCTAGGGGTTAAAGGGATCCGCTTGAAATTCACCCCTTTTTTGTTTGTTCAGATTAATTTTCTTGAGTATTCCTATGTAGAAAAACCCTTAAAGGTGCTCAATGGCCTGCGCCCAGCATATCTGAAAGATTGCCTAAAGTTCTGGGATGAAGACCGTGCTTGATGACTTCCTCTCTCGGGCACAGTGGCATTTGCTATCATAAGCTCATCTGGGCAGGAAATAGAACATTCTTGAGGGGGCAGTCTGAGACTGGAACAAACTCCAACAGATGTTAAGGAGGATCATAGACCATTTCAAATTCAAGGTGCACTTTCTTACCCTGCCTTCTCTAACATAAGCACACAGCAACAAGTACATAAAATAAAATCCTGAAGAAAACAAAATACATAAATTTTTCCCTCAAGGGATGGGGGGGGAGGATTAGAGAAAGCACTGCTGAAAGGTGCTCAGATACTATCGTAAGTGCAGTAAGAAACCATATACAACAGAATTGAAGACAACTGCTTTCATCATGCTTCTCAGGTTTCCCAAACTTTATAATTTAAATCCAAATTTTTGAAGACCAGAATGCTTACCCTCAAATTATTGGCATATCTAAGTCTATATGCAACCAGGACAGTAAAACTGATAACTAAGGCTACAATTTAGTCAGGGGTATTTTTAGTAAAAGTCATGGACGAGTCACAGGCAATAAACAAAAATTCATGGTCTGTGACCTGTCCATGACTGGTACTAAAATTACACGATTAAATCTTGAGGAGGGGGCAAAGAGGAGGGGCTGCTGATGGGTGGGAGGGGGGCGCACAGGCCTAGTGGCACCAGTTGGCCAGGGCCAGCAGACCGTGGCTGCTCTGGTGGACTGCCTAAGCTGCTGGTCCCCGACTCAGCTGCTTGGGCAGCCCTGGGGTCAGCCACACTGGCCCCTGCAGAAGTCACAGAGGTCATCGGAAGTCATGGATTCTGTGGCTTCCATGACCTCCGTGACACACATGGAGCCCTACTCATAACATATTCTAGACTTTGATTATCAAAGTTGTGGGATCTAGTAGTGGAAGGGGATCTCAGATCTGCTCTTCAGTCATCACAATCCATATTTAATGCCCCAGAGAAATCCACATATAGCCCTAGAGTTGGACATTTCTTCTTCTTGTATCTTATTTTAGCTGCTAGCCACTGAATAGGCTCCACTCATCAGTTTTCATTGGCTATAACTAGGGACCTACCAAATTCATGGTCCATTTTGGTCAATTTCACAGTTATAGGATTTTAAAAATTATAAATTTTCATGATTTCAGCTATTTAAATCTGAAATTTCAGTGTTATAATTTTAGGGGTCCTGACCCAAAAAGGAGTTGTGGGAGGGTGACAAGGTTATTGTAGGGCGGGGGAGTTGCAGTATTGTTACCCTTACGTCTGCACTGCTGCTGGCAGCGGCACTGCTTTTAGAGCTGGGCAACTGGAGGATGGTGGCTGCTGACCAGGAGCCCAGCTCCGACGGCAGAGCTGCTGCCAGCAGCAGTGCAGTAGTAAGGTTGCATGGTATGATATTGCCACTATTATTTCTGTGCTGCTGCTAGTGGTATCCTGCCTTCAAAGATGAATGCCCAGCTACAGCTGCCACTCTCCAGCCGTCCAACTCAGAAGGCAGTGCAGAAGTAAGGGTGGCAACCTCTCTAAAATAACCTTGTGACACTCCCCGGCAACTCCCGTTTGGGTCAGAGAGCCCCCAGTTTGAGAAACACTGGTCTCCCTATGAAATCTGTATAGTATAGAGCAGTGGTTCTCAAACTTTTGTACTGGTGACCCCTTTCACATAGCTAGCCTCTGCGTGTAACCCCCTCCCTTATAAATTAAAAACAGTTTTTTAATATATTTAACACAATTATAAATGCTGGAGGCAAAGGTGGGTTTGGGGTGGAGGCTGACAGCTTGCAATCCCCCATGTAATAACCTTGCAACCCCCTGAGGGGTCCCAACCCCCAATTTGAGAACCCCTGGTATAGGATAAAAACACACAGAAGACCAGATTTCACGATCTGTGATGCATTTTTCATGACTCTGAATTTGGTAGGACCCTAGCTATAACAGAACCACATATCATCTAAGACCTATATAATGTAAAATCCATCTGAATTTGTTATCTAGTATGGTCAAACTCTCCAATGATTTGGTGGAGTTTGAGGCATAGTCACTTCTGTACAAGTTATAAGCATGTTCAATAGATTGCAAAATGTAATTACATAGGAGATGGTGATGAAATTAGATACTGCAAGGAGGGAAGAAAGATTTATCAATAACCAGCCACAGAGAAGTTTCAAACAACTGACAGCCGCCATTAGGATTTTGCAACAGAAACAAGCCATGCATTTTCCAGTGACGTCAAAGATGAAAGAGATTATGACAATTTTCAGCTGTTGCCACTACAAACCCCTTCACAAATTTATAATTTCACACAAAAGAAGGATCAATAATTTGCCAGACAAACCGCTTTCTGTAGCACATTGATGTATACTCACATGCATCACTTATACAACACAAGACTGTCAGGCTGTAATTACATTTGCTATAATGGCTGTTTCATGCGATACCATGACACTGCTTTCTGGAGAGTTTGCCCCACAGATACAGAACATGCAGACCTTATGATACACACTTTGGAGATGGGAAATCTGGGTGGATAAACTGTTCAAGATGACCAAGAACTCAATGAAAGGGTTTGATTAACTCGGCAGTGATTAGAACCTTTGTCAATATAGCAGGGAAAATATTAACATTCTGATAGATATAGTAATAGGTAAAAGCTTTGATTTTTTTTTACTTGCCATTTAGGCTCCCATTTATTACACATTTCTTAATGTTCTCTGTTCTTTCCCCTTCTCCCCTCCACCTCAACACTGTATATTGGTTTCTATGATAAACCTGTCTTTGACTTGGTTTTCCCAAGGATGACTCCACCTCTGTAGAGTTCCTCTTCTCTGTCTTCATTAATAAATATTAACAGGAATCCAAACATTTCATTCACAGATGTCAAATACTTTAACCCATTCTAGATGTGGGGAAACTGAGTCACAGATTGAATAAGTGACTTACCCTAGATGGGAAGTCAGTTACAGAGCACTTTGCTTAACTCTTTTTCTCGTCCCCATTCTGTATTTAGGACACATGAGTGTCTTTATTCTCCCTTTTTGATTTGTATTTCCTCTACTTCATTTATTCAGTTCTTATTGATCTTTATATTTTAATTACTCCTCTCTCAGGCACCAGTCCTGCAACTTGTTCCTCCTGGGTAGATCCTTGTGCTTACACAGAGCCCCCTTGACTTCCATGGGGCTCTATGCCAGGATCTACCACAGAATATTAGGAACCATTAGGAAAGGGACAGGTAAGACAGGAGATATCATCATGCCACATATAAGTCCATGGTACACCCATACCTTGAATACAGTATGCAGTTGTGGTCAACCCATCTCAAAAAAGATATTAGAATTGAAAAAGGTGTAGAGAAGGGTAACACAAATGACTAAGGGTATGAAACAGCTTCCCTGTGAGGAGAGATTAAAAAGATTGGGACTTTTCAGCTTGGAAAAGAGACAGCTAAGACGGGGATATGATAGAGGTCTATAAAATCATAAATGGTGTAGGGAAAGTAAATAAAGAAATGTTATGTACTCCTTCACATAACACAAGAACTAGAGATCAGTAAAATTAATAGGCAACAGTTTTAAAACAAACTAAAGGAAGCACTTCTTCATACAATACACAGTCAACCTATGAAACTCATTGCTAGCAGATGTTGTGAAGGCCGAAGTACAACTAGGTTCAAAAAAAGAAATAGATAAGTTCATGGAGGATAGATCCATCAATGGCTATTGGTTAAGATAGGGATGCAAAACCATTCTCTGGGTGTCCCTAGCTTATGACTTCTAGAAGCTAGGAGTGGATGACAGGGGATGGATCACTAGATGATTACCTGTTGTGTTCATTCCCTCCGAAGCACCTGGCATTAGCCACTGTCAGTAGACAAGATACAAGGCTAGATGGACCTTTGGTCTGACCCAGTAGGGCCATTCTTATGTTCTTAGGGGAACATCTAGCGTGATTAGGGGCTAAATTGACTGTACTCTCACTCCTGTCTTTGTCCTTTGACTCCTTTTCTTGGCTCAACACTATTTCTATAAATTTTTGTTTAGGCTTCACACACACACACACACACACACACACACACACACACACACACACACACACACACACTCTTTCTCCTATTCTCTTGTCTTCTTTCTCACTCTCTCCTCTTAGCTCACCAACTGGAGGTAAAGGGACCAGGATTTGACATACCAAACAACAGCTTTCAGATCTGGTGTGTTTCTTATGGAGGAAAGCTGGAGACCATAGAAGTGGGGGGGGAAACTATCCTTTTTTAAAAATAAATAGGGGATGCTCCCACTTCTAATCATTGCCAGGAAATGCTGTAAGGGGAGTATAACAAAACTGACATGGAAGGGGAGTGGTATTTTCCTTTCAATGGGCCTGATCCTGCACTCCTAGTTAGTCAAAATTTTGAGTGATTTTAATGGGAGTGTTGCCTGTGAAAGTCATGCAGGATGGGGCCAAGTATCTGCTTGTTAAACCACAGAAATCAGTGCCTAGTGCCTTTATATTGAAAAAAATCAAATATCAACTTAGAACACTGGGAAAATTTGTTCAAGAAAACGTAAACATGTTCATGTTTTTTTTTTCACAAAGCTATGTTGCAGTAAAACAAATAAGTAATTCTTAACAATCTCTCCACGGTATTCCTTCTCTCAACCTCTGCTGTTGACAAGGTCACCGTGACCTAAGTTCAACTGCTGAGTACACACTTGTCACACATGTTCAAGATGCCTAGAAGCTCTTTGAAATATTTCAGATAATTTCTCCTGATTTCTACACATTTTTGGAGATACAAGATGCTGTTTTGTCCAGTTCCTGTCTATTTCCTACATTCTAATGTACTACATCCTGGACACAAAATCTGCAGCTGCAGTCACACTTACATCAGCCCTGTTTGTCAAGTTTCACATATATCACCCAAGAAGGGAAACAGCAGCAATAGATTTTTGTTTACTTTTGTTTGGCTTTTGAAAAAATCTAACAGCTGTAAAAAATAATTAAAATAACTAGATGCTGTTGTAGCGCCAAGAGACCCTAGTCGTAGACAGGATCAAACCTGGGACCTCTGAAGTTTAGTATACATGTCTAGTATATAAGCTTCTACAGAATGAACTAAAAGCCATATGGTTACTAGCTAAGGCTACAGCAGACTCTAGAGGGAACAGAGCACCATACCCCAGATGTGTGTGGGTTACATCATCATTTGTCCTGTGGTTTACAACACAATTGTATGTCTAAGAATTGCTAAAATTAAGTCATCCCTAAAAGAGTAGCTAAAAAATTAAAAGCAGGGGAGGTCCTTTTGATAACAGGCACAGTGGAACAGAGAGATAATTCTTCTCTCGGATCCACATGATAGATCTCATCTCTAACATTGTGCTCTAACTACATGTGTGGGACTTACACTGATACCAGAGGCAGATCCTTGCATGCAGGAAAAGCAGCTAGTAAGAGCTGAGATCCCAATATGTAACCCAGGGGATCATTCTGACCTATAGCTGTACATCTCCAATTGGAAATTGGATCATTTGTAACAGGTGCACATTCTGCCACTTTGTCATTTAAATTGTGAGATATAAAGAAAGTGATATTAAAACAGGTTGGCCAGAATTTCATTAATTACCCTTCATAATCTCATATCTATCACTTATATTATGTAGGAAGCCACATTAGATTATCATAATGGTCCCTTCTGATTTTAAAATCTATGAAAATTACATATTCACCTTGCGTCTGTCTTGACTGTTACCTTGTTCTCCATTTGTTGGGTTGGTCATGTGGTGCTTACTGTCTAAATCCTTGAATGTGAGTTCTCTGGGGAAGGACTGTCCTTTGAGATTTTTGGTTGTACCATGCCTAGTACATTGGGGCCCTGATCTCTGACCAGAATCCTTGGGCACTACTGCAGATTAATTATTGTTTGTTTTACTAAGTAATTCTATTATTGTCAACAGGAAAAACTGTGGTATGACATTCAATGAAATGGGTTCCATGTTTCTTTCCTCTCCCTGCATGCAGGAATTTGATATTAAGGAGGTTTTTTTATGAGAGTTGAACATCTCTGAGAACATATAGGAATTATTTCCTTTGAGTGAACTGAATGATCATGGAAGATGCCAGATTGATCTCTCTGGAGACTGAAATCTATTCATCCATGGAACAGATACAGCAATAAAAATATACCCAATATAAAAAAAATGTGGGTGCATCACATGCTGTTAAAAATATCTACATATTTATTTATTTTTATTGCTGTACCTGGCCAGAGAGATTGTGTTTACAGAGGTAATAACCCATGCCTGGTATAAGCGCATTCTTAGTCATGTGTTATTACTTATGTAAATATAACTTCTCTGGCCAATGGAAACATAGAGCTGCTAAACAATCATCTTCCATAACTGTGTTGTTATTACAGTAAGCACTGTAGTCCATGGTGTAGATTATGTATAGCCCTTGTCTTTTGACTGAATCATTTTTCACTTACTGTCAAAAAAAAAAAGTCTTCATTTTTTGAGAAGACATTTTACTGAGCTTTCCAAACATTTCAAAATGGAAGGGATATTTTCTTAAGACAGGTTTAAAAGTAGCAGCTGTGTTAGTCTGTATCCACAAAAAGAACAGGAGTACTTGTGGCACCTTAGAGACTAACAAATAAATGTGTTGGTCTCTAAGGTGCCACAAGTACTCTTGTTCTTTTCTTGAGACAAAGCTTCATTATTTTTTGCAATGCATGTTTTAAATGCGCAATATATAACGAAGTCTCTAGATTTTTAAAAATCAAGAAACTTAACATGACACCTGCCTTACTGCCCCACTCAGTCAAATCCCTCCTTGGCATGGAAGGGAATGAAAGGATTCATCATCGGAGAGAAGATGCATGTGGAGTTCCACAATGCTATTCCCATCTTCCCTTAGGAGACCAAGGCTATAGGAGAAAATATGAACTTTTGTGTTTGTTGATGTGTTCATTAGCATATTTTTGGGAGTGTAATATATAAGTGCTTATAGTATAAGACCAATCCTGGCTCCCTATTGCTTACAATCTAAGTAGATATGACAAGGGAAGCTCAGACCAAATGGATGGGCATATGGAAGAGATGGAAAAGATGATAAATACTTGACCATGAGACTACTTTGCTGTGCTGCACTCTTCCCCTCTCCACACTCCCTCATTCTATTTTCCCATTTCCTCCTCGTCCTCCTTGCATTGAAGTGCAAGATCTAGTTCCACACTCTGCTTCTTCTACCTCCCATCAGAACATCATCATCATGCACAATGTGCTGTTTTCCTTTTGTGCCAGCTTGTCCGGCTCCTGAATGGTGAAATAAGGCTCACCACAAGTTGCACCCCAAACTCTCCAACTTTTCACAGGCTGGCTCCAGTTAAGGATCATCAGCAGCTTTGCTTTCAGCAGCAACACTCTGTGTATCCATAACAAAGGCTGCGGGCATGCTGGGATCTGGCAGTTTTCAGTTGCGAGATGTAAGTCAGAGGAGTTCACCAAGATTAGTGCAGAGCCTCACTGCACTCAACGTAGTTTCAGGGGTCTTTGGAGTCTGGCATGATTTGAACAGACATAAATAACAAATCTAAGTAGCTTAACTGTTGACTCAGCATTAGAATTGGACCACTAATAATAGAACAAATTTAGGCTTTTTTATGTTCACAGATTATTCTCAGACTGTAGGTTTTATGCATTAACTTATTCAACAAATAATTTACGCAAAGAAATTCCAGAGTACAGGTTGCTCTTTAATACTTTGCTATAATTATCAATTGGAGGTGTTTCTATTTGTGCTGCGTGACAGGTCACCTAACTTACATGGTATTGTTTCTGTTACCTGATTGGTTGACTGAAACTTTTATAAGCTGGTAGAGGGCTTATCACTTCTGTTCAAACTTTTCAACAAATATAGATTTGCATGGGTATTCACAAAATGAGAGCAATTTGGCCTTGCATGGTATTACTGTGTCAGTAGTTCTTAATACTTAACCTTAATTCTACATGATAGAAGGGAATATACATGCAATGTAAACTCTACTGCATCTGCTAAACATCCAGGGCTAGATATCCAAGTGCCCACTGTATCTCTAGAATAGTGACACAAAATTAGTATGCCATTTACTGGACATTGCAGAATAGTTAACAATAATCCTGAATTACACATGATTGTACCAGACCCTAATGTCTGACAGAAGTTTAAATCAGATGCACTGCAGGTACCCAGTCCCTGCAATATTTCAGAACATTGCCTTTTGGAAGGAGTAGAGTCTTTGGCTATCCCCTGAGAAAGCATAGTTAATTCATACTGGTCTTGTGGTTAGTTTAACAAAAGTCTTGATGTCATTGTTACCTTATAAAAATGTAGCTAAAACAAATACTTATCAGGTTATCAAAACCTAAATAAAATCTCAAGTTTCTTAAGTGGCCCTTTTGAACGTACAATACACACATCTCTATCTACGATACACCAGGATACATAGATGTACTTACACACAACTGTGGCTTGTAACATGCCAAAGCTATTTGCAAACCAGCATTAAAATGCTGGCTTCTGAAAGTGACAGTGATAAGTAAAGTGCAGTCTGGAACAAATCAATACATTTCCCAGTCACCTGTAGCGTGTCAGTACAGCTTGTAGTACTAGATGGACCCTCATATTTCCATACAGAGAAAGAATGTTAAGGTTGCAAAGTCAAATATTCGAAATTTAGGAAATTCAATAAATAAGGTTGCCCATACAACTTTAATTCAGACCCCTTGTGTGTATGCATTATGCTACAGCCTTATGACACGATTGCATACAGGACCCTGCCTCATTCAGAGCATAGGATGGATCAGGAAACTAGAAAGCAGAGCCAAAGTGCCACATTCCAAGTAGGGCACAGGAGAAGGCAGTAACAGAATTCAATAACATTAAGAATCAGTGAGGATCATGATGAGGAATCAAGTATAGGGTTCTAGCTGGTAGGTCTGGTCTGAGTGCAGATGGGAAAAGGGGGTTGTGTGGGGACCTGGAAGCAGAGGGCCCAGTCCAACTGCAGACAATAGATAGGCCTAAGAATGCTTCTAATAAAATGTTATCCTAATAGAACACCACTAATCAGGGATGATCAGCCTCCGTAAACCAATAGAAGCTGCAAGTGCTCATCACCTCCTCAAATTAGGCCATACATTTGTTGCTTTAGGACAAAGATAGGTTTGAGTTTCAAAATTTGGACACAAAGTACCGAAGTCTGGGATTCTTCATATCTAAAGTTTGATCTAGTCAATCGTGGTCAGCCACACCATTTCAGTTCGTAGTGGCCAGTCACAACATTTATATACACACCCAGATCCAGACTTTCCTAGCAAGGGGAATTAAGGGCTTTATTCCAGAGCTTTGGCTCATGACCATTTCTGTTTTAGGATTTAGCTAATATTTTTTATCTATCTATCTTTGGGAAGTCTGTCAAGCCAATTAAATCTTTATTGTCAGGCCAAATAGGTGTTTTTCTCTCTTGAGAGACAGACAATTATTGATTTCATTATTAGGTCTGTTCATTCCTTTTTTGCATGAACTCGATTGTGGGATTTCACAGCAAAAGTTCAGTAGAAGAAGCTGAATGCTTAAGATAAAAGATGATGTGTTGGCAATCCCTCGGAGTTCAAGGATGATTGTCTTCCATAAATGATAGCCAGTTATCACTGGTGGATCTGCAGATGGCTAATGAGACTGATCCAGAATCCATAGATCTTGTCACAATTGGGGCAGACATTTCCTGATGGATGGGGCGGATCTAGATTGTTGAGTCGGACTGTGCCGCATTATTTACTCCTTTCCAGTTTCTCCATTTCCTGTTCCATTTTGTTTAGTTGAGGGATTGGGTTTTTCGAGAGTTTATGTCAATATTGCAATTCTTTATGTTGGCTTTGAGGGTGACTTTGAAGTGTTTTTTTTTGCCTGCCGTTCATCCATTGGCTGTGGCTCAGACACAATTGAGAAGATGATAGCTAGCAAGTGAAGTAATAGTATCTTGCTACTACATAGCACCTTTTATCCAAGGATCTTGAAACACATTACTTATGTTAATTAACTATACTTCAGCACCCTGTAGCAAACAGGTAAAAATCTCCAATGTTCCTATTACTGTTGCTCTTCTCTTCTCCCTCCTCACTCAGTTATTTTCTACACCCTCTTTGTGTCATGCTATTTATTAGAACTGGGTGAGAAAAGTTTATTAACATTTTCATGACATTTTATCCTCCTTTTCTTAGTTAAGATTTTGACAAAGAATTCCAACCAAATTTCAGAAGTTGGAAAATTTAGACCAGCTCTACCATTTACATTGTCTTCTTTGACATTTGTACAACACTGAGCACACTGATGCTCCCATCCTGAGTGGGACCTCTGGGCACTTCCGTTATTACCAGTTGTAAACTGAGTCACCTGTCCAATGTCACAAAGTGAGTGGGACACTGAAAAAACAGAAGTCTTGGTTCTCAGTTTCCTATTCTAACTACTGAACTTCTGTTACCCTCCCTATTGTATACTGAAAACTGTGCCCTCTATTTAAAATCCTTCTTCTGAAATACCATATATCATGCCCCCCCAAAGCCCACCAGCCTCAGGGTAGTATTTCACTAAACCCCAAATTCACCAAATCAATTTCACTTCAAGTGAAGCTTTGGGCTCATGCAATACCTGCAGTCACACAGGGTGCTCAATCACTCATGAATAAATTTATCTCTGGCTACTTTGCAGGCAACAAACCTTCATACCCCATTTTTGGAGGTTGAGGGTTAAGCTTTGAAAGGACAAGTCCAAAGAGGAAATGACAAGGAGCATAGCATAGAAACTTGCTTTAAAAGAACTAAAGCCTAATGCACCAGAGTATTTTTCTTTTAAAATCAGGCAAAAAATCTAACACAAATAATACGGTTACTGATGATTCATATTCTCCTCTGCCTCCAAGTTCCTAAACTGCTGGCTGACTTAACTATTTTTGAACAATTTGAGAGCTCTAACATAATCCCAGAAAGGGTATGTACTACTCTAAAGTTGGCTGGAAATACGATGGTAAATTCATCATCCTCAGCTTGAAAGCTCTTCCGAAGGCACAGCATGCTCTTTTCTTTTGGACTGTGTGATCAGACTGCATTCCAGGATGAAGAAAATCATTTTATCATCCACATCAAAACTTTTGGTGGCAACAGCCATCAGCAAAATTAGGTTTCTCTCTGCAGCAGGCTTCCTGGGCTGAAATCTTAGTTGGATGGTCACAGTGGAATCCTGTGCACTTTTTCAAACTCTATGGGATCGTTTTTACCATTTCTATTCAGATCAGAAGGCATAACAAAAGTGTGATCACTTTATTTTCAGGAATTTCAAACAACCTGATGTTTCAACTGCTAGATTTCCTTTAAGAAGATTTTAAAACAAAACATCCATCATTTTGGCATCCAGGGCAGTAATTTACTTTGTTTCAGGTGTTTATTCTGCCATTAGTAATAGCTCCACCTCTCCCAGTATTAGGCTATCCAGAGTGCACATCAGAAAGCTAATCAGCAACTGGAAAGTATAGCCCTAATAATCTAACACAGATCTACAGTGGAGCTGTAAGCAGTGTGTTCAGGCTTCAGCCTCAATCCAATCTATACAGGAAGGGTAAGAGGGAAATAAGGGCACTTGCACAATATTTTCTACATTTTATTTTTGTTCTGCTCTCTGTGTTATGCAGACCACATGGAGCTGTGGGAAACCTGCTGGTTTTGGTTCAGTGGGTTTCAGTGAATTCAGTATACATGGTTTTAGTACCTTACAATTCAGGCTGATGTGAATATGTTAATTCAAACGAAACCTGCAAAACAGATGGGTCTCACTTGGTTTGAGAGGAAAGTTGCACAAATCCTACTCCACTTTCCCCTACAACTGTTACCTGATGCTGTCTTCTGGAAGAGTAAGAGGGAACTGGTGACTTGCTACATGCTCTGGTACTCTGCAGTCTTCAGGGGATTGATGGCTGCCTCCTTACCATCCCGATAATTAAAGAGGTTAGCCAGCAAGCCTTATGTCCCCTGGGGGTAGAGGAAGCAAAGTTAATCCATTTCCTCCACTTAATCCACTGGTATTGTGTTACCTGTTCCCTCTTTCTACATGGGCCCAGAAAATTCAGCTCTCCATGGACCAGCAGCAATTGCTCAATCAACCACGAATGATCCACAGAAAACTGGAGGGAATGAACCTCTGTCTTATCTAGTTCTGAAGTCAGATACCCCCAGTGCACAACACATTGGCATAGACCCACTTAGTGAAAAGTTTGTGTGAAACTCAAAAGTATTTTGCGTTCATCGTGGAGTTCCTGGGTTTTTGTTACAAAAATCTCACACAGCTCTAATACCAACAATTATTTACTCATGCTGACCGCCACTACCATCTACAGACTCCCAAGACCACAAGAAACTTAATCTGTTCCCTGAATAAGATAAACCAGATGTTTAATTACCTTGCTGAACCAGAGCCAGAGTGAAGGGATACTAAAAAGAAAAAAAAGGAAAAAAAAAAAAAAAAGAGGACAGGCCAGCTATAAATACAGTATTGTCTCTTTTCCTACAAACAAAAGATTTCGGTGCCTTCTAGCTTCGACTGTTTATTTTTCCTTAGAGTTAATGAGTAATGTTATCCCCATAGAAACCCCAATGGAGCTCACATTTTCAAAAAATATTATTTCCAGGATCAGAGACGGAACTTGGGGGAGCGGTTCACAAGACAAAATTAGACTGTCCCCCATTTAATCCAGTACCTGTTTTCAATGTGTAGAGTCTGGTCAGGTCACGGAATCTATCAAACAAAACCGAACTTCTTTGCTTTCTTTAGACAGTTTTGGGTTATTCCCTTAATGTTTGATCACATATTTATTGAATGAAAATCAATCCATAGTGTTATGTGAATGGCACAAAAAGCAACTGGCAGGAGAGCTTTCAAACATTGGAAAACATCTTACATCTGTTATTTTTAATGTGGTTTTACATTTGAATATGGTGCCAAGTTTGTCCATGGTTCTTTACAAAAAGAAATCCTTCCACAGTGGATCTGGAATCAAATGATCAGAATGAAACTTGCAGGGAAAAGAGAGGAAAGAATGATTGTAATATACTTCAGGACAAAGTAAATGATTCATTCTTATAATACATACTGTATTTATGAGGGAGCTATTGTCTATGAATCAGGCTGAAGGGGACACTTACCTATTTGGTAGCCTTAGTGTTGGAGGGCTTAATGGAGTGCAATTGGAATTGATTATTTATCTCCAGTTACTTATGGTTGGATGAACTCAGTTCTGGCTCACCCACAGTGCTATTTCAAAGTACTATGAGCATGCATATTTAGCATATGTGTAATGCTAAGGTACCTGTTGGTGTGTATGTTACAGAAAATACTATTGGCGTGACAATGGAAGGCTTGGTGTGCTCACCTGTATTTTAATACCCAGAATACTCTCACTGAAGCGCTAGTGACTGATCTCAAGCAATATCCTGTAAAGTTTGAGCCTGATTTTGGAAGCACTGAAATGATTCCTGTGTCATTTACAGAGGTTAGAAAAGTCTTCTCATTGAAGTCTTTGAAGCAAATAATATTTGAACAGAAAAATTATTCTCCAAAAATCTAAATCAGTTCAGTCTTATCCCATAGAAACCTGCTCATCCCTTTTTGCCTATTTCTACTACATTTGTTTAATGCCATCTCTATCTAATACAAGTGGGGAAACTGATCAAACACATTCTATACATACCACCCAGCCCACAGTCTCAGCATCCCAGCTGTATCCTAACCTCACAAATTCACAGTGAAACCATCTCAAGTGTTTCAAAAGCATATGAAGGGGGGCAGTGGGAGCTCTCTTAATTAACTCAACTTATTTCTGCATTTCTAGACATGTCTTCCTCTTTGTTCACCTTCAGTAGTTTAATCTCAGGGTACAAAAGGAACGTTTTTCCCATCAAGTGCATTCTTTTAGGACACTTATATTCCTGTCAAAGTTTTGGCAGCCAGGAAAACATTTTGGGCCAAACATTCAAATGGAAAGAGGTGCATTTAGTCACAATGCGAGCAGTAAGCTCTAGCAGAGGAAAATTCAGAAATCCGGCCAGTTGGGCAAGCATTTAATTCCCATTAAGTCCTTCACCTATTGTCCATACAACTTATCCTGTATATAAAATTCCTCTGTCCTCAAACCCATTAAAAGGAAAGTCAGATTTGATTTCTTAAATCTTTTAACTCTTCCCATTGAGGCATATTTGGCTGCTGGGATGGGATGAAGGGAGAAGGACTCTGATTTTCTCCTACATACCCTAAAGTGCTGTTCTGTTCTGAAAGGAGATTTATTAATAATGGCCTGGCAGAGTTCCAAGTTTATTGTGTTCATTATTTCTGTATTAAATGTACTCAGCTTACAAGAAGGAAAACATTTGATCCAACTGACAGCCGTGCAAACAAAATCTGGGCTCTGAAGACCAAGGGCCATAATCCTTCAAGTGACTAAACACCAAGGCCTTTATCTTGCAAAGCACTTAAAGGTGTGCTTAATTAATGCATCTGAAGTCCTTTAAAGATGGAGTTTCAGAATAAATCTGAACTTTATCACTTTCATCAGTGTTACCATTAAAATACATTTTGAAAATCAAGATTTCATATACTCAAAATTGAACATTACTTCCAAAATTTGTAATAGCCCATGAGCGGATAAGAAATACCAGGTGATGGGTAATACTTTGTAGTTGTTCATAACCAAATTATTTTAGATATTCTAATGTTTGTGTCACCATGGAAGCAAAATTGAGAGGTGTATGATTGCTTGTATAGGAGTAAATAGGATTTCTTTGATAAAATAATTTTGCTAGGACTATTTTCCAATATTCTATCATAATTACATTGGGTACATTAACATCAGTTAATCCTTATTTCTGTTATAAAAAGTCTGACTGGAAATTGTAAGAGCTCAACTCCTATGGCCTAGCACATGTCTCAGGACAAGGGTCTAAATTCCCTGTTTGATGAAGCCTAGAACTGGTTATAAATTGACTTTCTGCTGCTATTGGCCAAGAAGCGAATACATTTTTAACAGATATTACAAAATTTAAATCAAAATCTAATTATCTATTTAAAGCTCAGGTGTTTTTCCTCTCTTCTTTAACAGCTAATCCCTGGTCTACAAGTATCTAGATGGAGTCGAGATTTCTGATCACGGACAGATCTTTAATTTAGCAGCAAAAGATACAACAAGATCCAATGGCTAGAAGCTGAAATTAAACAAATTCAGACTAGAAATAAGGTGTAAATTTTTAACAGTGAGGGTAGTCAACCATTGGAACAACTTACCTAGGGATGTGGTGGATTCTCTGTTGCTTGAATTTTTAAATCAAGACTAGATGTCTTTCTAAAGATATATTAGTCGTAGATTCTAGGACTGGAAGGGACTTCGAGAGGGTATTGAGTCCAGTCCCCTGCCCTCATGGCAGGACCAAATACTGTGTAGACCATTCCTTGTAGACATTTATCTAACCTACTCTTAAATATATCCAGAGGTGGAGATTCCACAACCTCCCTAGGCAGTTTATTCCAGCGTTTAACTACCCTGACAGTTAGGAACATATGGGCCACACACAGAGATTACTGGGTGGGGTTCTATGGCCTGCTATGCAAGAGGCAAAGTGGATGACCAAAATGATCTTTTTTGGCCTTAAAATCTATGACTCTATGATCCAACATCCAGTGAAGTCAATGGAACAGACCTCCGACTGTAGGGGTCTTTGGTTTTTGTTTTTAAATCAAAACTTTTCAGGTTATTTGATCATAATGTGCACTCTTACTCTTTTTGGCTTTTTTATGTAATAAGATGAGATATTTCAGAATGGGTTTTAGTCAGAAGGCGCATAATAAATTGGGGGGAGCAAGGAGGTACTTGTCACATGATTTCTTTTTAAACATGATGTGTACAAATGAGAGTATCAAGGAAGGAGAAATAAAGAGGGCAGAGAATTTTCAAGATCCAGATGAATGTGGCAACTCTCCTTGGGGGAAATGGAATCCCACTGCAAATACCCAGGGTAGACTTTAGCCCTAAATGTTCCATAAGCTTATATGAAAAGTCTGCCTTTCTATACTAAGTGATCTAGATACCCAAAAAAATTCCCATGCAAATCCTTACTTCACAAGAAAACAAAAATCTGCCTCAGCCTTCATCTCAAACCTTGCCTCATACTGAATCATTCCCCCATCACCTGTACTCTGCCAATATTAGCCAGGAGGCCCTGTTCACTTATTTCTCACCCAGCCAGCAGCATGCCTTCTAGGCTTCTCCCAGTGCATGGACTGGAGCTAGGAGGTCCTTCCACAATGCTAGTGCCTTCTCTTCATTCACAGCTCTCCTGATGACTCAGTACTACTTTGTTGCCCAGGAGAAGTTAGTTAATATAAAATAAGCTACTTAAGTTTTAAATATAAATATATCCTACTCTATTTTTATCCTCTGCTTTCTAGTGTCTCCCATCTCCTTGGTCTGCCTTGCCAAGAAACTGTTAAGTCTTTGGGGGCAGATTCTCTCTGCATTTGATAGCTTCTGTAGTACTAAGCACCCTGTCAAGGCTTTACAGACACATAATATTTAGTTATACTGATGATGTCAAACAACCTGACAAATCCAGGAAATTCAGCATTGAAGTGTATGACACTCAAATGCCTTCTCCTCTAAGTCTTGCTGCTATGTCTTCTATATTTTGTTTTATCTCATTCTCCTAACGGCACAAAATAAAGGCCTGATCCTGCAAACACTTATGCACATGCTTAACTTTACGCACTGTGAGTAGTCGTATTGAAGTCAATGGGAGTTTTGCTTTTGGCTTCAGGATATCAGCTACAGTGGAAAATCAATGCATAAAGTGAAGTGTTTGCATAAATCTTTACAGGATCAAAGCCCAAAGATGGAGTATTAACCTTTATTTTGAAGCTGCTAGTTTTTTGTAAATTAGTATAGAATCATAGAATGTCAGGGTTGGAAGAGACCTCAGGGGGTCATCTAGTCCAACCCCCAGCTCAAGGCAGGACCAATCCCCAGACAGGTTTTTGCTCCAGATCCCTAAATGGCCCCCTCAAGGATTAAACTCACAACCCTGGGTTTAACAGGCCATGCTCAAACCACTGAGCTATCCCTCCCTCCCAAGGTGGTATCTTAACCACATTGTTTTGTTTTTTTAATTTTCTAATCTATACACTAGTGGTGTTTGTGTCACAGAGATTTTGAAGATGAAAGTTCTACCAGTCTAAGAAAAATTCCAAAGGAATTATCAAAGTTTAGTGAATAAATTACTTCTATTCCTATTGGATTTTGCTGTTCATGGTAACTTAACTTGGGCCCAAGCCTCACTTCTTGATCATTCTCTTGAACAAAGATCACAGACTTTACATTTACCCATGGAAAAAAAGAGGCCCAAGTGATTTTTTTTTGGCCAGCTATTCAGCCTCATTTTTTTTTCAATTTAATATTTAACATGTTGATGCCATTTTAAAATAACTGGCCTCATTAACACATTAGCCAGCTTTATAAAAATTTTGTTTGACAATTAACTCCTTGTTTCTGCTTTGCAGACTTGAATGACAAAACAAAACCCGTTTCATAAAGCTTTCTGCTGTTCTTATTTTCCAGCAGTCTTTTCAAACTACCAGTTTCTTTAAATATTTGTGTGAAAGGATAGCCCTCTTTACCCACTCTTCTTCTTTTTCTCTTTTGTTTAATTAACTATCATTACAGACTTTCTGCTGCCTGAGGGGACAGAGACATTTCCTATCTGGGAACTTATTGACTGTCTAGAGCCCAGGAAAATAGTTTAGGATACAATTCTACAAACATTTAAGCATGTGCTTTACTCATCTGTAAAGTTAAGCATGCAGGTCCCAAGAGAATAATTTCCATAGCTTCTTCCCTACAGCACATCACTGTTTCCTTGTTACAGTAAATTACTCTAGACAGTTCAATCACATTTATGCTAGCAGATAATGACCCTAGTCCTGTTCCCACTGAAGTCAATTGATTACAATGAAAGCAGGACTGGGCTCAGTGATCCATTCCAGAGCTTTACAAGTTTAGGCTCTGGTTGTGAAATTCACGGAATGTGGTCAGACTGCTGCATACACATGGAGTCTTGTAAACAACAATTGGGCTCCAATGGAGGAACAAACATCTGGCCACATGATATCAATTGCACAAGCAGAGTAGAATTTAGTAAGAGAAAAAAGGCAACATTTTTTACCGACATATTTGAAAAATTTGTGGTCTTGAATCCTAGACAAAGACAAGAAAAATACTCCATGGGTTACATTAATGTGTTCATAGTAAGTAGAGCTGTTCAAATTATTTATTGCAAATAATATTGACTGTGAATGTTACATGCTTTTCTGTTGGAAAGGTGAGCCTGATTACTACGCATTTATTTCTTATTTATAAATATTCATCAAATAGTTTATGCAAACAAATTTCAGCCTATAGATTCTTTCCAAATGGTTCCCTTAGTAGTCATGGTGCATGACAAGTCTCCTAAATAACATGGTATAGTTTCTTCTCCTTTTTGGATGACTGAACTCTTAAACAGGAGAATAAAGAGTACCAAGTAATTCACATCTGCTGTGATTTTTCTTTTTTTAAAACAAATGATCTGTGCCAAAACTTGTGACATTTCCTGGATTTGAAAACATTTTCATGACTAAACTGTCAGTCATCCCACTACGCATGAAAAACTAATTTGACCTCCTACAACTACCAGCAAAGTGAACTCACCATGTGTATTCATGAATAATTGTTAGTACCATTTAACCAGTTCTAATGTTAATCTAATACAATGAATGTCAGCTTTGTGAATGTTACATTTAATATCCCTGCCAAACAGAGTCAAAATATTATTTCATGGTATATCTCTCTGTATTTTGGTTGCCATTCCTTGATTTGAGGGGGACATGGTTGCCCCTGAAAACTGACAAACAAAACCAAGTATGTTACTGTAAAATAAATATAAAATAAAAATATCTTTGGAAATAACAAATGCAAATTAAGAAAGTGTGACAGAAGGCTTGGGCCAGTCAGCCCTGTTCAATTAGCCTAGCCCACTACACCTGTCCAAGACTGTGATTCAGAGGAAGGATGCAGAGCAGTGATGCAGTGGTGGGTGAAGTAGAACAGACAGGCTGTCCTGCAATGAGAAAGGAGCCTACATGGAAACAGGAGCTTATCAGGGACTACAGCCTGTCTGAAAATCCTGGGTCAGAGGAGAGTGTGCCAGCCCTTAGGTGGTGAGGTTGGAGCCCAGAAACTGAGGTTGGTGTTAGGACAGTTTATTGCAGCTGGGGTTAGCCAGCAAAGAAGGAGGCCAGCAGCTGAGCCAAGCTGAGCTGAAGGTACAGTTGTTTTGCTATTTTCTGTTGGACTTTAAGATTGTGAAGCCCTGAAAGAGGTTGCACTCTGTTGCATGCCTTGGGCAACAGGCTAGGTCACTGTGTCCTGAGAAGACACTGTGGAAGGCACAGCCGACACAATGCCACTTCTGGCCATGAAGGGGTGTACTCGGGTGGTATCTCTGTGACAAATATTATACATTAAAGATTTCTTTGTGAAGTAGATTTCTCCCTCATTCCCATTCAGGGCCATCTCCAAGCACCAGCACAGCAGCAGGTGCTTGGGGTGGCCGTGGGGAAAGGGTGGCACGTCCAGCTCTGTGGTAGCAATTCTGTATTTACCAAACCTGCCAGAGCACCTCATGGGAGTTGTAGTTTGAGTGCCTCATGATCAATTCTAATATGAGCTGGGTTACGTGGTTCTACTATGTCACCCATGAGGCATCACAATTTCCATCCCTGGTTGAACCAATGTGGTGCATCATGTCACATGGTGTACCAGGGAACATGTAGTCTGGCCAGGGAACTTAGCCAATAGAAAAGAGTCGTGGCATGTGGCACTTAGATTACAACTTCCAGGAGGCACTGCAGCAGCCCAGGCAAACACAGATTAATGTCAAACCAAGTCAAAAGTAAATGTTTTGATTCAGTTCAACAAACCAGTGTGAAGTGTTTTGATTCAGGAATATAGAATCATTTTGTGAAACTTTCTGTTCTGTGAAAAATTTTGATATTTTATCTTTTTGTCTCAGTTCAGGACAAAAATAAATTTAGAAATATCAATTTCTCATAGGATGGAAATTCTAGTTTTTGACCAGCTCTACTAACTTTTCAGTGTTCAAAAGGAATTTAAGGTTAAGGTCACTTAGATATGGTTTTTCTGAACTGTCTATTTTGCTGTCTTTGTTGTCAATGGCTCATCCAACTGCAAATTCTATGAGTGTAAGGAGAATTCTTAGGGATTGCTTTCCATCTAACTGATGTCCAAAAATATTAGAATTATTCATTACCAGATACTTCCTAGCTAGTTGCATAGTTCATAAGGACAGATAGGAAATGTCTGAAAAGGACATAAACATAGGGGTTGAACTCTCAAAGAAATTTTTCCCTGTTCTCAGCTTGCTGAAATCTGCACAATTGCTGGGGTAAATACAATAGTTTCAAATGAGTTGGTTTGCTCTTCTCACACAACTGAACTCGTGTTACTATAACATGAAGACAGCCACAGTTAAAACTAAAACAAACTATAAACATTTCATTTTTAAAACAGCAGAACGAAATCACAGGAGACAGAGAGAAGTTTATTTTAACATTAGTGTGACGGGTTGGATTCCCTTGTCTGGAATGTCACCTGATATACTGGGGTCCCACGGAGCCTGCCAGCTCCATCAGCCTAGGCTTCCTCACCCTGTCCTTGCTGTGCCAGGCCCTCAAGCCTTCTCCAGCACACACACAGGTAAGGCCACAGCTAGCTGCAGACAGACTGAGATCAGTTCAGTGTAGGAGGATTCAGCTTGGGGATTTAGCCAGCACTCACATACACATCTCCTTTCGATAGTAAACCCAAAATAATAGCGTCTTGAGCTGTATAGAGAGATCTGTACAGTGCAAACGCATAAAAATCACCCTGTCCCTCAGTGTAGAGGGAGGTATGCACAGCTTTCCCCTCCCCCTCCGCACCCCGATATGAATTGTACGAACTGGTTTATAGAAAATAAAGACAAGTTTATTAACTACAAAAGACAGATTTTAAGTAATTATAATGGATAGCAAACAGATCAAAGCAGATTATTGAACAAATAAAACAAAACACACAAACTAGGCTTGATACATTAAATAAATTAGCTACAAATAGTAATTTCTCATGCTAAATGTTGTTTTATGCAGGTTGCAGTTTACCTTCAAGAAACTCTGCACTGCTTGCAGCTTAAATCTCCAGGTATACCCTTCACAGGTTGACCTTTCTCAGTCTGGGTCCCAGTCCTTCTCCCCAGATCAGTCTTAGGAGTTTTCAGCAGTCATCCTGGCTGAGGATTCCATGAAGAATTGGCAACCATGATTAACTCACTCTCCAGTCTTAAACAGAATTTACATATGGCAGGAATCTTTTGTTTCCCAGTCTGACCCCCGACCCCACCTCTCTTAATGTAAAAACACTGGAAGTCCAAGATGGGGGTTTAGTACCAGGTGACACAATCACCTGACCCTGAAATGTTAAAGCAGCAACCTGGGAAGGTGAGAGATTAGTATCTTCAGAGTCTTGTTGTTCTTCCTAACGGCCGATTCAGGCTGATTGCCTCCTGTCTGGTGAGCATTTCCCAGATGGAAACACTTTTGCAATTGATATAGAGTTTATATTCCTAATTTCAGGTGCAGCAATGATACATGCACAAATAGGATGATCATATTTGATAAATCATAACCTTTCTAATGATATCTCACAAGACCCATCTTGCATCAAATGCAACTTAGTTATGCCATATTCATATCATAAGCATAATTCTATGAAGAATATGGGCATGAGGTGACAATTAGAATTTGTGAATCTGTGTTTCTTGGGCAGCATAAAAGATTCCAACATTCCTAAAAAATGCATGGGGAAATGCTTTCAGACTACCAACTGGCACAGGATGGCTCCCATATAAAGGGAACTTATTATAAAGAAACTTCTGGCAAAAGCTAAGTGGGCTCTTGGCTTCCTCCTGTCTCCTTCCAACTAATTTTCCAATAAACTTGTGGTGACCATTAACATCTCAGCTAGTGTGAGAAAACATCTTTGGTTTTCCTCCTCTCGCTGGGTATTTGCAATCAAACAGCATGTTGTGTCTCCCCCATACAGACACCTCTATGTGCACCTTACCATCCACTCCGTCTTTAACCCCATCACTGCATTTTGGCATCTTTCATTTTTTATTATGTTGAAGCAAGAAAGAGAGCAGAGAGAAGGCAATTCTCAGAGCACTTGAACCGGTGACTGGTCCTGTGAGGTGAGAGGATCTCATAACACACGCTCCAGCACAAGCCCAAATGCCTACACTGCTATTTCTAGTCCCCCAGCCTGAGCCCCATGAACCTGAGTCAGCTGACCCGGGCTCCCAGACTCAGTGCTGTGTTTTTTTTATTGCAGTGTACACTTACCCTCAGGGCCCTGTCAGAGAACATCTTGCCAACAGCCTCCTCTATCTGACATACCAGTGTGGCTCTAGTTCAGGCACTTCTGCTGACCAAAACTGTGGCAGTATGTCACAGGGAGAAGCGGGGTCTCCTAGAGAGAGGTCTATTAGGTCCCAAACCATTTAAAGCTTTACAGGGCAATCCCAACATCTTAATATCAATCCAGAAACCAACAGGCAGGCTGTGCAGATCACAGAACTGGGAGGTAATATATAAGACTGAATTTTTCCACCAATCCACAGATCTCTTCCTTCCTTCGCCCTGGGAGGCTACAGTAGGCTGGCAGTGCTCAGTGTTCAACAGAATTTCTCAAAAGGTGAGTGCACTTTAAGTAAAAGGGTTTTGAGAGAATGTGCCATCTCCTCAACAATAAGAAAGGGCTTAAGATGCTGCGAGTAAAAGCCAGTTGCAAAATGGATACTTTAGGTCTGCAGCTGGTTGGCTCAGCCCAACTTAAAGGATCAGCCCCAGAATATCATGTCAAGAAAACAGTTCCTATAAGAAGACAAACCTGAACTGAGAAGAGATAGTAGAAATCAGGATGTCCCGAAGAAAGGTGCTTTTGGGAAAGGGGCTGCCTCTGTCTATCACCACTAGATCACAGGCTAAGGAGCATTCCCTCTTTCTTATACCATTCTCCCACATGGGATGATTGGAATCCTATAAATACCATAGATAGAACTCAGCAATGCAGACAGTATTTACTGTGTAGATTACATTCTGACTTCACTCTCCAGACAGAAATAACTCGATGAATCAGAGGAAGGTCGTGGTGTGGGGTAAAGGTTAGGAAATGGGAAGAGAAAAATGTTATGATGTGGAATGGATGTTTACACACCAGTAGTATTTCCATCCACAATCAAGGTGCCTGCAAAAATGGATACCAGGTTGAGGACCCTTTAACAAAAATGAGGCCCCAAAATTATGACTATCACAGAGAAAGCCTGGTACTATTGACTCCCCCTCCAACCCCCCATCCATTCTGGTAACTAATCCCTTTCGTTATTAGAATAATCCTGATCTCAGAAGTCTGATCAGTAAGAGTAACAGCTTTTATTGTGGCAAAACTACAAAGACAGCAGATTAAGGCCTCAGAGTTTAAGGATTTGTTTCTTTAGAATTAACCCTCCATGATTAAGAATTGCAAATTCATCGGAAGCACTCAGTGTAAGGTTACATTTTGGGGGACTAGAAGACATGCCAGTCCACAATAGTACAGCAAAAGACAGGGTTAATAGGCCAGTAAAGCATCAGGCCTCCAACTTTAGCCATTTGTTTACCCAAGCAATCACTACTGTTATCAGGGCCGGCTTCAGGTTTTTTGCCGCCCCAAGCAAAAAAGAAAAAGGGGGACTGAGTGCCACTGCCGAAGCAAAAAAATAAATAAATAAAAAAGCCGGAGTGCTGCCGCTGAAGCAAAAAAAAAAAAAAAAAAAAGGCTGAAATGCCGCCCCTTGAAAAGGGCCGCCCCAAGCACGTGCTTGGAATGCTGGTGCCTAGAGCCGGCCATGACTGTTATAAAAGGAAAAGGGGCAGCAGCTTCTGTTCTCTCAAGGGAGTTTTCTCTCAAGGGGGTTTTCAGTTCTTCATGTTCAGTTCTCCTTTCTCACTTTCTTGAGGGATGTGTCTAACAGGAATCTGAGATTTTGAAGGCCCTTATGGGAAAGCTAGCAACAAACACTTACTGTGGAGTTCTGTATGGCCACTCCAGAATCTTCTCAGACCTCAGCAGGGGTAGGACTGGCAAGCTACAGAAACACTCTTTGTAAAGCTTCTAGGAACAACTTCCTTCTCTTCACAGCTTGATTCGGTGGCTCTGAAATGACTGATTGTTCTTTTCTCTCAGACTAGCTTCTTCCATCTGTCATGGAACTTTCCCTCAGGTCGCAGTAACTCCTGCTTCATCAAAATAGGAAAGGGAGGGAACATGGAAACATAAAATGTTCAGTGTGACAGCTCAACTGTTTTTCTTCTCGAATACAAACAAAGGAAACCTCTGGTGGGTAGGGAGGAGTAAAGAAAAGAAAAGAGTCGAGCCTGAACAATTCTCCTGCTTACCTCTTCCATTCCACTACTATGAATGATCATGTGATAAGGGACACTGAAAACACTGACCAACGTGAGTGGCAGTTGTAGATCCCACTGCTTGCTTCCACTCTTCTCCTTATTCCTCTCTGGGTTGATCAGTAATATACCTAGGATTAGATTTGATTCACTATAATAATGTATGTCCTATTACTGCTTATTGGTGTGATATTAGACTTCAGGGGGACTATTTGTGTGAGAGTGTATCCTGTCTCCAACAGTGGCCAGTACCAGACACTTCAAAGGAAGGTGCAAGAAATCCTGTGTCAGCAGTTATGGAATAACTTACCCACAGAGAAAGTTTCTTCCTAAGCCCCTAAGGCTGAGTTATATACAATTTGGTTCTGTCCCCCTTTGTCTGCACTGATGCTTCTCCAATTTCAGTGTCATCAGCAAATATGATCATTTCTGAACTTGTACCAAAATAACTCCCAGAATGGAAGGCACGAAGCAGCCACTCTCTCAGCAATGCATATGAAGAAGTGAGGTATTTTACCCATGAAAGCTTATGCCCAAATAAATCTGTTAGTCTTTAAGGTGCCACTAGACTTCTTGCTGTTTTTGTGGATACAGACTAACACGACTACCCCCTGATTCTGGGAGCAAAGAGATACATTGTTTGGATTTTTTGTTTATTTATTTGTTTTAATTTAGTTGGTTAAAAAACTTTTTGGAGTGCCTAAGAGAGTTATTGACTGGACTACAATGAGCAATAGTTGATTTAGAAGGAGCTCCACAGATCATGGCCTGGTCTACACTACGATTTTAGGTCGAATTTACCCGCGTTACCTCGATTTAACCCTGGACCCATCCACATGACGAAGCCCTTTTTTTCGACTTAAAGGGCTCTTTAAATCCATTTCTTTACTCCACCTCTGATGAGGGGATTAGCGCTGAAATCGGCCTTGCCGGGTCGAATTTGGGGTAGTGTGGACACAATTCGACAGTATTGGCCTCCGAGAGCTATCCCAGGGTGCTCCATTGTGACTGCTCTGGACAGCGTTCTCAACTCAGATGCACTGGCCAGGTAGACAGGAAAAGCCCCACGAACTTTTGAATTTCATTTCCTGTTTGGCCAGCATGGCGAGCTGATCAACACAGGTGACCATGCAGAGCTCATCAGCATGCTGTGCACAATGCTGGGGCATATTGCCTGGCCCGTACTTTGTGAGAAGTCTATGTCCATGTCTATGTCCTCATCACTCTCGTCACCGTGCTGCCGTCGCCTCCTCGCATGGTTTTGCTTTTGTAGCTTCTGGTTCTGCATATACTCCATGATGATGCGCGTGGTGTTTACAATGCTCATAATTGCTACGGTGATTTGACCAGGCTCCATGATCCCAGTGCTATGGTGTCTGCGCTGAAAAAAGGCACAAACAATTGTCTGCCATTGGTCTGACAGAGGGAGGGGCAACTGATGACATGGCCTACAAGGAATTAAGATCAACAAAATGGGTGGCTTTGCATTAAGGAGAAACACAAACAACTGTCACACAGAATGGCCCCCTCAAGGATTGAACTCAAAACCCTGGGTTTAGCAGGCCATTGATTTCAAAAAACAAATTGGGTCAATTTCTTGTTTTGACCCACTCCATCTATCTTTTACATCTTGGGCTGGCAGCAGATGGTGCAGTACAACTGCTAGCCATCGTCATCTCCTGAGTGCTCGGCAGAAGATGCTGCATTACGATTGCTAGCCATCATCATCTCCTGGCTGCTTGCCAGAAGATGGTGCAGTATGACTGCTAGCCATCATCCTCTCCTGGGTGCTGGGCAGAAGATGGGAATGACCTGGCTGAGTCACTCCCATGTCTGCCCAGGCACCACTGACTAACTTCACCGAGGTTGGCTAAAAGAGCACCCAGGAGTATGACGACGATGGCTACCAACTATAATGCACTATCTGCTGCCAAAAGACAATGAGCTGCTGCTGTGTAGCAATGCAGTTCCACATCTGCCAGCACCCAGGAGATGTACAGTGACAGTGAGCTGAGCGGGCTCCATGCTTGCCATGGTATGACATCTGCTCAGGTAACCCAGGAAAAAAGGCACAAAACCATTGTCTGCCGTTGTTTTCATGGAGGGAGGGTGGGAGAGGGGGGCCTGATAACATGTACCCAGAACCACCCATGACACTGTTTTTGCCCCATCAAGCATTGGAATCTCAACCCACAATTCCAATGGGCAGCGGAAACTGCGGGAAGTGTGGGATACTACTGTGGGATAGCTATCCACAGTGCAATGCTCCAGAAGTCGACGCTAGCCTTGGTACTGTGGACGCAGTCCACCAACTTAATGCACTTACAGCATTTTGTGTGGGGACACGCACAATCGACTGTATAAAAATGATTTCTAAAAAACCGACCTCTATAAATTTGACCTAATTTCGTAGTGTAGACATACCCCATTTGGCAGTTCTCAGAGGCCATTGTAGCTTGGGCTCCATTGCTCTAAATCAAATATACTGTGATGGGTACTATTTTGCTTAACTACCCTGGTAATGAGTTGCCACAGAATAATAGACAAAAACGACCTATCATCTACACTGTTCCTCTGCTGATGCAGGGTTATTACTACAATATTTTTTCTAGAGTGATTCTTCCAGTCCTATATGAAATGACTCAAGTGATGAGTCTTCTACTACTTCTGGCTACAGTCTACCAGCTCGCACTGGGCGGAATATTTCCTGATATTTAGCCTAATTTTCCCCTCACTTCATCCTATTACTCCTGGGTTGTACTCCTTGAACCTTCCTAAACAATTTCTCACGCTACTTGATATACTTGCAATACTTGTAGATGGTTACCAGATCCCTCACCCCCAGTTTAGTCATAGGCCCAGAAGCATAGTACATGACAGTGATGAATGTGATATAAACATCTAGACAGACAGACATTTTTAGCTATTTTAATCATTCCCATAAACCAGTCCTTGAAGTCCTTCACTGATTTTTGTTTCTTTTATGTGACTTCCCTCCAGTTTATAGATATAAATCTTGAATACATTGATCTTTGTATAACTGGGTTATCATAGTGCTAAGAAGGCATGGCTGTTTATTTCTTGGTAGATATGATGTATACTTGTCACATTTTATTAAATGCAGTTGATTCTCCTTCTCTTTTTTTCTCAGTTCTCACCATCCTCCCCATACACTGTGTATGGTAACCAGCAGGAGAGACAGACAATTAGAATCTCTGGTCCTTGAAGCTAAAGGGATAATCATCACAAATACCAAAACATAGCAGTAACCACCAAAATATGAAGCAATTTAAACACTCTTGAAAGTATCCTGCCTCTACACCAATCCTAGCTACGGCAGCAAAGCAATCACATCACATTATTCTCTCTCTCCATCTCTTCCCCACTGTCTGCTCTGTGCTGCACCTCCTCCTCCTCACAGGGTTTTCGGATGATTTTCACCTGGGTACAGACTTTAAGAAAACAAACAAAAAAGGCTTTCCAAGTGCCAGTTTGGCTCTGGGAAGAAGGACTAGCTCACTTGCTGGATGTAACAAATTGCAGAGTCAGCCAAGTCGACAGCAGGGGGGAGGAAAGTGTTTTACAAAGGAAAGTAAAATGCAGAGTGCTCCACCTCACAAGGAATGCTTGAAAAATGTGTTCCCTCATGACAGAACTGGAATTGCTCCTTTCATCACTGCTTTTTTAAAAAAAAAAAAATTGACAGATTGGCAAAGAAACTAAATGCATGAACTTCATGCTATGCTGGGTAAGGTAAAGCTTTCTCCACCTGACACAAGCTTTGCATAGCTACTACTGATATGCCCAGGGAAAGGCTCCATTTGTCTCACCCAATAGAACTGCAGTCTGCAGAATACTAGGGTCCTGTCCCCTTTGCAGCTGTGATAATAGGCAGGACATATAAATCATGCCTAATGTGGAGGCATTGACAGCAGAAAATATTTTTCAACAGGGAGGGGGTGCCATGATTCCCAGCCAATGGGAGGTGCAGAGCCAGCATTCAGGGCGGGGGCAGTGCTCAGAGCCGTCTGCCACGCCTCAGCCTAGGAGCAGCCAGGACAGGTCACTGCTTGCAGGGAGCCATCCAAGGCGAGCGGCACCCAGATCCAGCACCCAGCATCCCCACCCACACCCAAACTCCCTCCGTCTTAGTTAACTGGCATTTTTCACTTACGGGCACCCCCTCATTCTTTCAACATGCTGGATAAAACAGCTTTTACTGATATTTACTATACTGATTTCAATTACAACACAGTATACAAAGTACACAGTGCTCACTTTTTTATTTGTAATTTTTGTTATTTATTTCTTATTGTGATTTTTATTAGAAATATTTGCACTGTAAAAATGGCAAACAAAAGAAATAGGATTTTTCAATTCACTTCATACAAGTACTGTAGTATAATCTTCTTATGGTGAAAGTGCAACTTACAAATGTAGATTTTTTTTTGTTACAATAACAGCACTCAAAAGCAAAACAATGTAAAACTTTAGAGCCTACAAGTCCACTCAGTTCTACTTCTTGTTGAGCCAGTTGCTAAGACAAACAAATTTGTTTACATTTTTCAGGAGATAATACTGCCCACTTCTTATTTACAATGTCACCTGAAAGTGAGACAGGATATTGATGTGCCAGATATGCTAAACATTTGTATGCACCTTCATGCTTCAGTCACCATTCTAGAGGACATGCTTCCATGCTGATGATGCTCATTTTTAAAAAAATGCATTAATTAAATTTATGGCTGAACTCCTTGTGGGAGAACTGTACATCTCCTACTCTGTTTTACCCGCATTCTGCCAGATAGTTCATGTTATAGAAGTCTGGGATGATGGCCTAGCACATGTTGTTCGTTTTGAGAAGACTTTTGCTGCAGACTTGACAAAACACAAAGAAGGTACCAATGTGAGATTTCCAAAGATAGCTACATCACTCGACCCAAGGCTTAAGAATCTGAAGTGTCATCCAAAATCTGAGAGGGATGAGGTATGGAGCATGCTTTCAGAAACCTTAAAAGAGCACCACTCCAATATGGAATCTATAGAACCTGAACCACCAATAAAGGAAATCAACCTTCTGCTGGGGCATATGACTCAGATGATTAAAATGAACGTGTGTCGGTCCACACTACTTTGGATGGTTATCAAGCAGAACCCATTATCAGCATGGACGAATATCATTTGGAATGGTACTTGAAGCATGAAGGGACATATGAATCTTTATTGCATCTGGCACATGAATATAGAATCACAGAATATCAGGGTTGGAAGAGACCTCAGGAGATCATCTAGTCCAACCCCCTGCTCAAAGCAGGACCAATCCCCAATTAAATCATCCCAGCCAGGGCTTTGTCAAGGCTGACCTTAAAAACCTCTAAGGAAGGAGATTCCACCACCTCCATAGGTGACCCATTCCTGTGCTTCACACAAGTCCTGGATGCACTGCATCCGGGGTGCTAAAAGAGTTAGCAGATGTCATTGCAGAGCCATTAGCCATTATCTTTGAAAACTCATGGTGATCGGGGAGGTCTCGGATGATTGGAAAAAGGCTAATGGAGTGCCCATCTTTAAAAAAGGGAAGAAGGAGGATCCGAGGAACCACAGGCCAGTCAGCCTCACCTCAGTCCCTGGAAAAATCATGGAGCAGGTCCTCAAGGAATCAATTTTGAAGCAGTTCAAGGAGAGGAAAGTGATCAGGAACAGTCAGCATGGATTCACCCAGGGCAAGTCATGCCTGACTAACCTAATTGCCTTCTATGATGAGATAACTGGCTCTGTGGATGAGGGGAAAGCAGTGGACATGTTATTCCTTGACTTCAGCAAAAATTTTGATATGGTCTCCCAAAGTATTCTTGTGGGCAAGTTAAAGAAGTATGGGCTGGATGAATGGACTTTAAGGTGGATAGAAAGCTGGCTAGATCGTCAGGGTCAAAGGGTAGTGATCAATTCTCCATGTCTAGTTGGCAGCCTGTATCAAGCAGAGTGCCCCAAAGGTCAGTCCTGGGGCTGTTTTTGTTTGATATCTTCATTAATGATCTGGAGGATGGCATGGACTGCATCCTCAGCAAATTTGCAGATGACACTAAACTAGGAGGAGTGGTAGATACGCTGGAGAGTAGGGATAAGATACAGAGGGCCTAGACAAAATATCTTGCAATGCTGGCTACAACAGTGCCATGTAAATGCCTGTTCTCTCTTTCAGGTGATACTGTAAACAAGAAGTGGGCAGCATTGTCTCCTGAAAAATGTAAAAAAACTTATTTGTCTGAGTTATTGGCTGAAGAAGAAGTAGGACTGAGTGGACTTGTAGACGCTAAAGTTTTACATTGTTTTATTTTTGAATGAAGTTATTTTTTGTACATAATTCTACATTTGTAAGTGCAACTTTCATGATAGAGATTGCACTACAGTACTTGTATTAGGTGAATTGAAAAATACTATTACTTTTGTTTTTTACAGTGCATATATTTGTAATAAAAA
This sequence comes from Gopherus evgoodei, assembly GCF_007399415.2. NCBI lineage: Eukaryota > Metazoa > Chordata > Testudines > Testudinidae > Gopherus > Gopherus evgoodei. The sequence continues at coordinate 106,283,107 of NC_044324.1, forward strand.
TAAATATAAAGTGAGTACTGTACACTTTGTATTGTGTTGTAACTGAAATCAGTATATTTGAAAATGTAGAAAATATCCAAAACTATTTAAATAAATGGCATTCTATTATTGTTTAACAGTGCAATTAATAGCAACTAATTTTTTAAATCACTTGACAGCCCTAGTGGAAATGAATGAGTCCTGCAGCACAATAGAGGGAAAGTCAAGAAGTTAATAAAATATGTAGGGACATATGGAACTCTATTCCCCTTGAATACATAAAATAACTAGTCCATTAAATCTAGGGAGAGAATATAGGGGGAAGAGTTACTCTTGTTGAATATTAACCATCTCTTGCTTTGCTGCATATAAAACTTTCTAACAACAAAGCTTGCCATTTAATGAAAAAAAATAGGGGTTGGATGGAAAAACACTTCTCTTCTAAGTGGCTATAAAGGAATATAAAGGATCAAGTGATATAGAAGCTTGTACAATCTCCTCGGAGATACCTTTGGAAGCCTTCTAGAATCTTATTTCTCTCCTGTCTCAAAACTCCTTTCCTGTGGAAGGCTGCCTTCGATTAAAACAATCTGGCCTGTAAAAAGATACTGGAATATACTTCTGGCACAGCTACATCACTGCTTGTTATAGTCTCAACAGTATATTCCCTTTACATTCCTGCTCATAGCTTTGCTTTTAAATGTGGCCAGTTTAACAGCCCTCTGAAGAGCTAACCATGACATATCAAGGTGATTTTTACACCCCATTTTGTTCGCACCCCTTTTAAACTGGTCTTGTGATGTGGTAACATTAGTAGCTGGACACCCTTCTTTCCAAGATATGTCTTTGGCTTACAGTCCCTGATTAGTTGAGCAATGAGCACTTGCTAAAGAGGACAAACTCCATGCTTGTGTGAGGAAAGTGGAGGGTTTCCCCTTCCCTTAGTGAGATGCTTCATTCCTATCACTTGCAGCTACGGGTTTTGCCCCATAACAGCAAGAGCAAATCCAAGCCTCAGCTCTGGATAGTGCAGGAGGGGATGAAATGAAGTGCATAAGGCAAAACATCTTCTTCCCTCTGCTAGTTTTGCACTTAGCAGCAGCAGTACTGGGCACTGTCTGAATAGGCAGCCACCTATGACACCATATGTAAGAAGGTTTTGATACACACAGATAGACCCATGATCATTATGTCACAGTTTCTGAGGTAACTTCGCCTCTGAGACACCTTAAGCTTTCAGACTTCCTGCCATCATCTCTCTGGGGCAGAAACCTCTCATCTCTCCCCCTCCAGAGCTTGCAGTCCATCTGTACCTCACTGTGATTTCCCCAAGAGGTGTGACCAGAGTCCAGCACCTGTTGTTAACCTTTCTGCAGGGGCTGCAACACTGTATAGCAATTACCAACCAGCCTTCACAAAGCAAAAGACATTTATTCTTAGGGTAAAAGCATTGCAGAAAAGCATATAAAACAATCAAGTTAGATGCAAGTTAATAGCTTACGCATAAGTCCTAGGGGTCCTAGGAAGCTGAAGTCCATCCCTTCTTCCACAAGGATTCAATCCCCCGCCCCCTTTGGACAGAAGGTCCTGTCAATTTGCTGAATTTAAAAAAAGTCCTGTGTTAGTAAAGCCCATTCTTTGTCTGTTGGCCTCCAGAAAACCCAGCTTGAACCAGTATACACCAGCATCTCTGGAGATGTTTACAACGTGAGTGATTCACCTTAATCACCCCCTATTGTTTTTGGTACCTGGAGGAGCTCCCCACGGGAGCTCCATACAATCCCTGGCCCACAGTGATTCATAAACTTAACACAATATGGTCCCCAAAGACATTGCATGCAGTTGCAATTCCTGTCAGAAGTTACCTCATCAGCCTTTGCACAGTACCCCCATCTTTTGTTCACTGCAGCTGGACCACAGTTGAAGATCTGAACCAATGTCCCAAGTGCACCAGAAAGACAGGACCAGATCCTCTGCCCCATTCAGGCATCTTTGCAGTGGTTTGACAGTACCAAGCAGAAATAAAGCCAGCAGATCTGGTTCCCTGAGCATTCCACTGTCTAGGGGAATCCTTAGATGGCATGTTATGGCTCACATGCCAATATCACCCCTGATTCTCAGTGTAGGTGGCATTCCCAGCACATTCCTTTGCCTCAAAGATCCCCAACTGCTGCTGGAACCACCCTTTGCCATAGCAGACAGTCAGGCATAAATTAGAGCTGCTCTAATGCTGCTCTAGGTTATACTAGAGACATGCTCAATCCCCAGCTAGCCCTAAGCTATTGCCTACATCCCTACCACAGCCAGACCACAAGATCTGACCCTAAGACTACATCCACCCTATGAGCTAGGGGTTTGATTCCCCTGCTCATGTACATGTACTCAAGCTAGCTCTCAGGGAGTTAGTGCGAGTATAAATAGCAGCGTAGCTCATGATATCATGGGTAGCACCAACTAAGGCACAGCTTAGGTGTACTGAGCACAAACCCACCTGTGACCAGTGGGTACCTACTCAGCATGGTTAAGCTAGGCCTCTACTGCTGCTACACATACATTGATATGAGTTAGCACAAATATGTGTACACAAGCAGGGGCATCAGAACCCTACCTTAGAGGGTAGACATAGCCTTAGAGAGGAACTATTTATTGCTTTTTAACATAATACCTTTACATATGAAACACAAAATCTCACTGATCTTTTTTTCCTGCCCTATCACATTGAAAATACATGTCTAGTTTGCTGCCCACTACCACCTGTAGGCCTTTTTTAGTAGGACTGTTGCCAGGTGTCCATTTCCCATGTGTGTTTTGGTTTATTTTTCCTCAGATGGGTTAGTTTGCATTTTCCCAAACAGGATCTCAATTTATTTTTATTTTTTGCTCAAGTTTTTGCTAAGTTTTCTAGTCTCCCTTGCCTTAGTTCTCTAACCTCACTGTTCTTTTCACCTCTTTTGAATTTAATACTATCCAGTGTGCATTTTTTAGTGTTTCAGCAGTGTGCTGTATACTGCCTCCTCCAGATCCCTAATGAAGATTTAAATAAAACTGGTCCAAATGCTAAGTCCTACAGTACCTCTTCAGTCACCTCCTACACACCACACCATACACTATCATTTTCCTTCTGTTTACAGGCCACTCACTGATTTCAATCTTCATGGCAGTGATTTTATCTAAGCCAATTTTAGTTTGGAGTTAAGTTTCTTTGAGACACTTTATCCAAAACTGTATTAAAATCCAAATACATCTACCACATTCCCCTTGTGCATCCTGGTCACTGTAATCACATAAATAATCCCATTGACTTCACACAGGCTACTCAAAGCAAAACAGGTTTTCAGCCTAACTTTGTGATTACATCAGAAGAAGCACATCATATGGCAATGTGTGGTCAGCACTTAACCCCTGTTGAGTACCGACTGGCCCTGTTGACAGTGGGAAATCCAATTTCAATGCTTTTTTATCCATTACATAAGTGATAACTTTTTTCATCCAAGGAGGAAGGACATTTGCTTACCTGTAATGCTGTATTGTGCACAACCCTTGCTCTCACCATTGGGACCGATTGTCATTCCACCTTCTTCTTGAGTAATTTAATGGATCAAGCCTTTTGTTTTTCTTGTTATTAACCATTTGCCACAGCAGGAACATCACCATCCACTCTTATCCAGTTCAAACACTGGCCCTTGTGAGTGAATAGTTGAATTAAAGAAGCAGCCATGAGAATACTAGCCCTGTACAACCATCTTTTGAAGAACAGCAAGAGTGAGGCTTCTGGAGCTTGTTCTTCTCACCTCTTCAGTGACAGAACCAACAGAGCTGCAGCTAATGCTTGGAATTCCCCTATCAGAAAAGAAAAATCCTCACTGATTATGTAAAACCAAATCAACAGCAGAGGTGGGGAAGTGACTGAGTCTAAGTGCTACTACTCTGTGATGTCACTCTCTGAAAATCTGGCCCTCTGCAGTACCTCCAAGTCAGGCTCACAGACTTCAGAAGCAATGTTTCTGGTGGGAAAGGTAGCTCTAAGGTAAAAGGTCTGCTTAGGGACCCTTATATGCAAACTATTCCTAGAAGCATCCTGGTCCTGCAATGCCTACCCCTAAGCTAGGAAGAAAAATAAAGGCAGTATGGGAAATGTATTAGAAGTGGCACTGCTAACCATGAAAGGGCTGGAGTTATTCTGTGAAGGAGATTGCCTGCTGGGCCTGGGAGCAGTGCAGGGATAGCTCTACGCACAAATCATACAGCTGACTTCTCAGAACACTCTGCTTTTAAGGACCCTGCATTACCCCAACTACCTCTGATTGCTGCGCAACCTAGCGAGCATCGGTTCCCCAGTTTCTTGCAGGCATCACAGAAGAAGTGGATACTGATCAGGACTTTCAAGAAAAAGAGAGAAGCCTCAGGAGCACCTGAAGGATTGCATACAGAGATACTGAGACATTGGTGTGAGAAGCTAAAAAGTGGGCAGACAAGAGAGCCATTATTGGCTTAGTGGGCAAGGCAACTTGGCAAGAGAAAAGAGTGGCCACGCTGGAGGGAGAGAGGGATGTGAAAGAGAGGGAGCCAGCAGGGCCAGCCCACAACATTTTGGTACCTGAGGCAGGGAGCTCAAATGACACCTCCATACCCCCTTGCTTGGGCCAAAACTTTGAAACTCTGGGTCCTAGTAGTGCCCCCCAGTCTGACATCTGAGGTAGCCATCTCAGTTTGCCTCATGGTAAGGCCAGCCCTGGGAGCCAGTGGGGATTCAAAGATGGGAGTGATATGGTCAGAGCTACTGACATGGAAGATGAACTTAGAAGCTGGTTTTTGACTGGATCGGAGGTGCTGGGGAGAGAAGGAAGTTACAGTAATCAAGATGGGAGATGTGAGCTTGAACAAAGTTTTCCCTGGACAGAAATGTCAGATTTTAACTGTTTTGGGGAAAAATTAGTGGCAAGATTTGGATGCAGACTGAATGCTTGGGGTAAGAGAAAGGACAGAATCAAAGATGTCACCCAAATTATGTGCCTGAATGACTAGAAGTATGGTGGTGGTGTCAGATAAAGCAAGGGAGTGGGGAAAATTGGAGAGGGAAGATAAGGAGTTCAGTTTCAGGCATGTTACATTTAGGATGAGAGACATATCCAGGAAGAGTTGTCAGACAGAAAGAATGAGGTGCAGAATTAGGTGGAGGGAAACTAGTCATGAACAGAAAGGAAGATATGTAAGCCATCAGCATAAGAATGGTAGTGTGAACAGAAGAGAATTACCCACAGTTAGAATGCAAAGAGAGACAAGGAGGGGACCCAGGATAGAGTCCGATGTGACCCCTTGAAGAATGCTAGAGGGGACAAAGTAAAGGAATAATGATAGAGGTAGGAAGAGAACCAGGAGAGAATGAAGTCACAAATGCCACTGGAGAACAAGGTTTCAAGCAAAAGGATGTGATTGACGGTATTAAAGACAGCAGGGAGAGTTTCAGAAGGTGATGATTGAATAGAGATTCTAGATTTCACTAGGAAAACATAGTTGGAAATTTTGTTGGGAAGAATTTCCATGGAGTGAATTCCATCTGCAAGGGATCTGGGATGGAGTTAAAGGAGAGTAACACAAGACTTCTTAAAACATTAATACCAGAAAATACCCCTCTGGGACCTGGAGGTTCTTCTGAAAATGCAAGCATTCATTTGCTGGTTCTCAGAAATCCTTGCAGGAAGTCCAGCTTTTAGAAGGTGGAAAGCCTTCTTACTAGACCACATAAAATGGTGATCTACCAAGAATCAAAGCATTCTCTTACCAATAATACTTTTTAATGTTCATTAGTTAAATCAGCATCTCCCATCAGGCAGCAACTCATTATTCACAGAACAACGGAAAGCAGTGTAACATTTTGGCAAGGTTTCAGTCTGCATACTTTTGTTAGCTCTTGCATTGGAACAGCAGGGAAAAGCTGTAAAGAGTCATGGACAATTCTTAAGTCACTGGCTTCAGCAAAGAGGGCCATCCTCCAAACTCAAATAACAGAGCACTTTCCTCCAGAGCACTACAGATCCAGATTCCTACCTAACCATACTGCTGTCTTTTTTCCTATACCTTGACAATCATATTTATGAACAACTCTACAAAAACCAAACAAATATGTACCCAAAATACAAGAAATACAATGATTAGTAAAACAATTTTAGATTCAAGTTATTTCTAAAGTGACATTTCACGGGGGAGGGGGATATAATTTCACCAATGTATATGAAAAATATCTAGATTGTGTCCTTTTACATAGGATATGTGGAAAAAATTAGACTATGTACATATTATGTCCAATTTTCTATAATATTGAAGCAAAACTCATATTAAAATCAACATATTTTTCCCTAAATAAGTACAGCAGGATCAAGTCCTATTTTAGCTAAAGAATTGTACAAATGCTTGTCTGCATACAGGCAATTGCAAGTCTAAGTACTGAACTGAATCCAATCAAGACAAAGAGACCAAAGGAGATAAACATCTCATCGCACACTACTTTCTCTCCTGAGGGAAACTGCCTGATCTTTGATAAAAGGAATCTTACTACAGACCATGCTGGCTAGTTTAAAGTGTCTCCCCTCCTTGCCATTCATGGCAGTATTTCAAACTCTTGGTTTGGGAAAAGCAACTTAACTTTTTGGCTGAAGATCCTGGGTCAAATTCAGCCCTGCTGTAAGAAGCTGCAATTCCACTAACTTGATTGGCCTTATGCCTGCTTTCATCGGGTCTGAATTTGGCCCTGAGTCCAAATATTCACCTTGGCCTTAAATGTTTCATAGTAAAGACTTTTAAACTTGGTGCTAGACCTACTTTTTATTAGTATTTTTCACTTTCTGTTTCTAAAGCTTAGCAAGCGTACGATAAACTGATGTGCTGTGAGTTATTTGGCATGTCCTTTTATTTGCCTAGTGTGGCGGCGAGCTCCATTTTCATTGTCACTTGCAGGTGCCAACAATAACTACTGGAATTCTTTTACGGAGGGCTCCTTATAAAGAGAAGTAATCCAGGGCTGAGTTATTAAAAAATAAATGCCTAAAGTAGGCACGTAAATAAGGGTATTTCTACACAGCCCACGGCAGCAAGCCTCCCACCCCAGGTCAACAGACTGGCATTAGTGCTCTAATAATAGCTGTATAGACTGTGCTTTGAATTTGCATCTGTGAAGCCCACCCCCTCCTTAGGCCTGATTTTCAAAAGTGCTGAGCACAATGCAATTCTCGTTAAAGTCAGTCAGGCCATTTATTTAGATGCCTAGAGCTGTACTACTTTAAAAAATATTGGCCCAGTGTCATATGGAAAAAATAAAGAATCAGCATTATGTAAATGTGCAGTGAAATTTTAAAATGTACATTGAGGTCCTGACCTCCACTGCTCAAAGCTTTGTGTAGTCATGTGCAATGTGGCTATCAAGCCAGAAAGGTAGCATTTTACTGCTATGTTGCACACTCTGTGCGCAGGTGGAGAATCAGGACCTGACTTTTTCAGAACACACATGCTGAATATTAGACAAAACTCTGAAATTACCGAGTGCTCCATTGCCCCTCATGTGCAAAGACTTAAAAATCTTAATAAGCAACAGTGTATTATCCTCATTCTACTGATGGGGAACCAAAACACAGAGATATTAAGGGATTCACCTAAGTCACACAGGCAGTCTGTGACATAACAGAAAACTAAACCTGGGTTTCTAAAGTCCAGGCTAGTACCCTAACCACGGGCCTATCTTTCCTCACCCTTCACCTGCCTGTTGAATTCCAATTAATGACACTGGAAACTATTCACATATGTGAAGAAAGGCATAAACTTCATTCTTGTGTGAACTGGAAAAGAAATTCTTATCCTTCCAACAACATATGTCAAGTAATAACAATGAGCGGGGAGAGCATTTCTGGCATTTGATGAGAAAACTGGAAGGGCCTTAAGCCATCTATTTACTGCCTCCAGAAAATGAACAACCTGAAGGTCATTATAAACCATGAAAATATACAGATTTTATGTATAGAAAATGTAAAACTGAATGACACATTGCCTGGGATATGGGGTTCTGTTTACAGCAATGGATCTAAATTCTGCTCTCAGTAACCCCACTGATGTCACTGGGTTTGCAGAGATGTAAATGAATGATAAAACCATAAAAGTATATGCTATTGGTTTATCCAACCCTTCTGCCTGCCAATGCCAAATATTTTCTTGCTATGCTTCACTCTGATAAATCTCACTGTCAGAAAGCTTTTTTCCTGTTATTCAACCTAAATCTTTCCTTTCTTCAGGCTGGCCTACAGTTTTCCTACTGCTATATATTTTTGTAAATAAACGATATCAATATAAGTACAAGATAATGGAGTCCATACTAGAGAGTTGTATCTGTTTCTATACTGATATGGTGGTACAAAAACTGTGCATGGACCAGCCCTTACGTTCATCTGTTAGCTCTAGCTAGACTGCCCTGTGTATCACACTAAATTTCTCTTCCTACATATTCAAATATTTGTGGATTCTTATGCACACACACTCCTACACACAGTCATTGTCCAGGCAAGCTACATACATTTAGCTCTTTTAATCTGTCTTCATGCACCAATTCCTTCAGACTCTTAGGCCATGGCTACACTAGAGAGTTGCAGCGCTGGTGAGGGGGTTACAGCGCTGCAACTTAGGATGTGGCCACACTTGCAAAGCATGACCAGCACTGCAACTCCCTGGTTGCAGCGCTGGCTGTACACCCGGTCGAGCCTTGGGTGTAGGGATTCCAGCGCTGCTGATCCAGCGCTGGTCAGCAAGTGTGGACGCCCACCAGTGCTTTTATTGACCTCCGGGGTATAAGGAGGTATCCCAGCATACCTTATAAGCCTCTCTGGTAATCATGCACACTCCACTGCCCTGGGCTCAGCTGACCCCACCTTTAAATGCCCCGGGAATTTTAAAAATCCCCTTCCTGTTTGCTCAGCCAGGTGTGGAGTGCAATCAATCAATTAATCAATCAGCGACCATGCCTCCACGCCCCAGACAAGCCCCAGCATGGAACAGTTCCGAGCTGCAGGACCTCATCAGTGTTTGGGGTGAGGAAGCTGTGCAAGCACAGCTGCGCTCCAGCCGGAGAAATTATGATACCTATGGGCAGATATCACAGTCCTTGCTGAGAAGGGGCCATGAATGGGACGTGTTGCAGTGCAGGGTAAAAATTAAGGAGCTGCGCACTGCCTATTGCAAAGCCCGTGAGGGAAATCGCCACTCAGGAGCTGCCCCCACAACCTGCCGTTTTTACAAGGAGCTGGATGCCATACTTGGGTGTGACCTCACTGCCAATCCGAGGAGCATGATGGAGAGTTCAGAGCAGGGAGAAGTGGGGGAGGGTGTAAAGGAAGCAGAGAGTCAGGCTACTGGGGTGGAGGGAGACACCCCGGAGTCCCAGGAGGCATGCTGCCAGGAGCTCTTCTCAACCCAGGAGGAGGCTAGCCAGTCTCAGCAGCTGTAAGTTGCTAGTGAGGAAGAAGCTGAGGAGCGTGCTCGGGGTAAGCAGATTTTTATGTTTTGGGAGAGGATGGTTTGGGTTATGGCTGCCTGCATGCATGCCTAAACGTGGAATAGCCCATTGATTTGCTCTATCACGTCTCTGTAATCGGCCTCGGTAATCTCTTCAAAAGTTGCAGCCAGAGCGCGGGCAATGTGCTTTCGCAAGTTTATAGGGAGAGCCACCGTGGTCCTTGTCCCGGTCAGGCTAACTCGTCCGATCCACTGTGCAGCGAGGGGTGGGGGGACCATGGTTGCACACAGGCAAGCTGCATAGGGGCCAGGGCGGAATCCACATTGCTGTAGAAGACCCTCCCTCTCTTCCCAGGTAACACGCAGCAGTGATATATCTGGCAGTAGGAAACCCTGTAGAGAATTTAGGGATACTTGAGTGCAGGGCACCAGGTTCGCGGTCTCCCCCCAGCCCCGCGGTGCGTTCCGGTCTCCCCCCCCCTTTCCAGCAGGCAGCCAGCCCCGTGTTGCGCTCCGGTCTCCCCCCCTCCTTTCCAGCAGGCAGCCAGCCCCGCGTTGCGCTCCAGTCTCCCCCACCCTTTCCAGCAGGCAGCCAGCCCCGCGGTGCGCTCCGGTCTCCCAACCCCCCTTTCCAGCAGGCAGCCAGCCCCGCGTTGCGCTCCGGTCTCCCCCCCCCCTTTCCAGCAGGCAGCCAGCCCCGCGGTGCGCTCCGGTCTCCCAACCCCCCTTTCCAGAAGGCAGCCAGCTCCGCGGTGCGCTCCGGTCTCCCCCCCCTTTCCAGCAGGCAGCCAGCGCCGCGGTGCGTTACCCCCTCTCACCAGCAGGCCGGCAGTTCCGCAGACCACCCCCCCCGCCAGCAGCTCGCCACCTTCATGTTCCCTACTGTCCCCTGTGCAGGCCACCAGCTACCTCCTGTACCCAGTGCAGATAAACCCCAGTGAGCCATCAGTCAGTTCCCCCTTCCAGGTGAAGTCGGGGCAGAAACACTCACCCCATTGCTCGCCATGCCTTCGCTACCCTGGCCTCTCTGTGTTATGTTAGGTATGTGGGAATGATGCTACAAAAAGTCTACAAACTCCTTCACTGTGTGATAATAAACAATGTAGCCTCTGTGTATTACATGTTTCTATCTATGTTTTTTTTAGTGACCTTGACTAATGCAGCCGGATCACCGGCCTCACATCGGTTGCAGAACTTGAGAAGAAATCCACGAAAATCAAAAGAGGAGTTGATCAAAGCAGTCATAAATCACTACAACAGAGAAAGTAGGAAGACGCAGGAATGGAGAGAGGAAATGTATGAGTGGAGGCAAACAGAAAGCAGGAGAAAGGAATTGGCTACCAAAAAAACCTCAAAGCAGATGATAAGCCTCCTGGCTCGCCAAACTGACTCTTTCGAGTCTCTCGTAGCCATGCAGGCAGATCTGTACCGTGGTAACCCACACCCCTCCCAAAGCTCTCTTTCTTGTTCCCCAGTATTTGCACAAAACACCTTTCTCCAGCAGCCAGTTTCTTATTACCCCCCAGCTGCCCCCAACACCTGTACGATCACCTACCAGCCCTGATAACTACAATTCTTACCCTGTGCACTCCACCCCCATTACTCTGCAGCATAGTAATCCTGAAGTGCAGCAGACATTGAACAGTAATCCAAACAGGACATATTCAAACCTCTGAATGTACAGTCCACCACCCTAACCCCCCTGGCCTTTTATGTACTGTACTTTGAATAAAGGATTTTATGGCTTTTACAATACGTTTTATTATTGCAGGAAGTGGTAAATATTGTACCCCAAGGTAGAAAGGAGCACAGCAAAGGCACCAAACATTACTGTTGGCTCTCAGCATCAAATTGCTCCCTTAAGGCATCCCTAATCCTTGAAGCCCTTTCCTGGGCCTCTCTAGTAGCCCTGCTCTCTGGCTGTGCAAATTCATCCTCTAGGCGTCGGAGGTCCATTCCTCACTGAATCTTTCACCCTTCCCTTCACAAATATTACGGAGGGTACAGCACGCAGATATAATAGCGGAGATGCTGCTTTCCCCCAAATCTAGCTTCCCATAAAGACACCTCTAGTGGCCTTTCAAACGGCCAAAAGCACACTCCACAGTCATTCTGCACCAGCTCAGCCTGTAGTTGAACCGGTCCTTGCTCCTGTCAAGCTTCCCTGTATACGGTTTCATGATCCAAGGCATTAAGGGGTAAGCAGATCACAGTGGGCATTTCGACGTCCCCTACTGTGATCTTGCGGTCTGGGAAAAAAGTCCCGGCCCTCAGCTTCCTGAACAGGGCACTGTTCCGAAAGATGCGTGCATCATGCACCTTTCCAGGCCATCCTGAGTAAATGTCAGTGAAACGCCCACGGTGATCCACAAGCGCTTGCAGAACCACGGAGAAATACCCCTTGCGATTAACGTACTCTGATGCCAGGTGGGGTGGGGACAGAATAGGAATATGCGTCCCATCTATTGCCCCTCCACAGTTAGGGAAACCCATTTGTGCAAAGCCATTCACAATGTCCTGCACGTTCCCCAGAGTCACAGTTCTTCTTAGCAGGGTGCGATTAATGGCTGTGCAAACTTGCATCAGCACCATTCCAATGGTGGACTTTCCCACTCCAAACTGGTTCGCCACCGATCGGTAGCTATCTGGAGTTGCCAGCTTCCAGATTGCAATAGCCACCCGCTTCTCCACTGGCAGTGCAGCTCTCAATCTCGTGTCCCTGCGCCGCAGGGTAGGGGCGAGCTCAGCACACAGTCCAATGAAAGTGGCTTTTCTCATCTGAAAGTTCTGCAGCCACTGCTCGTCATCCCAGGCTTGCAGGACGATGTGATCCCACCACTGAGTGCTGGTTTCCCGAGCCCAAAGGCGCCATTCCACGGTGCTAAGCACGTCTGTTACTGCCAGAAGCAATTGAGTGTCTTGAGAGTCAGGCGTTTCAATATCATCGTCTGACTCCTCACTGTCACTTTGCAGCTGAAGGAATAGCTCCACTGCCATGCACGATTGTGCTGGCAACATTCATCAGCAAGGTCCTCAGCAGCTCAGGCTCCATTTGTAACAGAAATCTCAGAAATCGCGCAGCAGACTCACAATGCCGCCAAACTGCTCGGAATGTGTAGCAAAGCACCACGGGGCGTTGGAACAGGAAGCGGAAAGACCCGCACACTTCCTTCCCCTTCCCACAAGCCACAGCGCCAAAATGGAACGAGGTGCTCTGTGGGATAGCTGCCCACAATGCACCACTCACAACAGCGCTGCAAGTGCTGCAAATGTGGCCACACTGCAGCGCTGGTAGCTGTCAGTGTGGCCACACTGCAGCGCTGGCCCTACACAGCTGTACGAACACAGCTGTAACTACCAGCGTTGCAAAACTGTAAGTGTAGCCATGGCCTTATTTTCTTGCTGTTCTCCATAGCCTCTCCAGTTTGTCAATACCTTTCCAGTAAGGAGATAGCAAAGAAATGAGTTCAGTCTTCTAGGTGTGATCACACCAGAACCAGTTCAGGGAGGATAACTTGATTCTCCATATTCTATTAGGTTTGTAATTTCCTTTCACTAGTCTTGGCTATCACTTTTTACTACATTTTTAATAAAAGAAAGGAAAACTGAAGGTAATAAAATGCTTGTGTATCAACTTGAGGCTCTTTACTATTTGCTATTCAAGGGAAAATTATAAAAATGTTTATTTAACTATTTTGTAGTAGCTAAAATTGGTCTTTGCTTTTTATCTTAACTTTGGGCTGTATCATGCCACTGATATTTAAGATAGACACTTAAAAATAAGTGGTGAATTACAGTCCTGTGTTTTTTAATGACTAAAATGGTCTTACTGAAAGCACTCTATTTTACTAGTAGAGCAGACACTGTGATTTGAAAATTATCCTGCCTCACTCTCTTCAGTTATATCAAATGGGTGAGAGAGAGAGATCAATAAATACAGACTATAAAGCCATGTCCAAAAAGATTCTATGCATCCTTAATGACCAGTACAGTCAGTAGGAGCTACTGGCAAACCTGCATGGCATAGAACAGAGCCATTATTTAGGAGCTACACATTACTCTGGAGAACCATATTCATCCTGTGATATTCACGTAAAATCTTTGACACTGGCCCTTAAACATTTTGCTTAATGTTACATGAGGTATCATGAACTGCCGAATAAGAATATAAGAATGGCCGTACTGGATCAGACCAAAGGTCCATCCAACCCATTATCTTGTCTACCGACAGTGGCCAGTGTCATGTGCCCCAGAGGGAGTGAACCTAACAGGTAATGATCAAGTGATCTCTCTCCTGCCATCCATCACCACCCTCTGACAAACAGAGGCTAGGGACACCATTCCTTACCCATCCTGGCTAATAGCCATTAATGGACTTAACCTCCATTAATTTATCCAGTTCTCTTTTAAATCCTGTTATAGTCCTAGCCTTCACAACCTCCTCAGGCAAGGAGTTCCACAAGTTGACTGTGCACTGTGTGAAGAACTTCCTTTTATTTGTTTTAAATCTGCTGCCCATTAATTTCATTTGGTGGCCCCTAGTTCTTATATTATGGGAACAAGTAAATAACTTTTCCTTATTCACTTTATCCACATCACTCATGATTTTATATCTCTCTATCATATCCCCCCTTAGTCTCCTCTTTTCCAAGATGAAAAGTCATAGCCTCTTTAATCTTGCCTCATATGGGACTCGTTCCAAACCCCTAATCATTTTAGTTGCCCTTCTCTGAACCTTTTCTAATGCCAGTATATCATTTTTTGAGATGAGGAGACCACATCTGTATGCAGTATTCAAGATGTGGGTGTATCATGGATTTATATAAGGGCAATAAGATATTCTCGGTCTTATTCTCTATCCCCCTTTTAATGATTCCTAACATCCTGTTTGCTTTTTTGACTGCTGCTGCACACTGTGTGGACATCTTCAGAGAATTATCTATGATGACTCCAAGATCTTTTTCCTGATTGGTTGTAGCTAAATTAGCCCCCATCATATTGTATGTATAGTTGGGTTATTTTTCCCAATGTGCATTACTTTACATTTATCCACATTAAATTTTATTTGCCATTTTGTTGCCCAATAACTTAGTTTTGTGAGATCTTTTGAAGTTCTTCACAGTCTGCTTTGGTTGTAACTATCTTGAACAGTTTAGTATCATCTGCAAACTTTGCCACCTCACTGTTTACCCCTTTCTCCAGATCATTTATGAATAAGTTGAATAAGATTGGTCCTAGGACTGACCCTTGGGGAACACCACTAGTTACCCCTCTCCATTCTGAAAATTTACCATTTATTCCTACCCTTTGTTCCCTGTCTCTTAACCAGTTCTCAGTCCATGAAAGGACCTTCCCTTTTATCCCATGACAACTTAGTTTACATAAGAACCTTTGGTGAGGGACCTTGTCAAAGGCTTTCTGGAAATCTAAGTGCACTATGTCCACTGGATCCCCCTTGTCCACATGTTTGTTGACCCCTTCAAAGAACTCTAATAGATTAGTAAGACATGATTTCCCTTTACAGAAACCATGTTGACTTTTGCCCAACAATTTATGTTCTTCTATGTGCCTAACAATTTTATTCTCTATGATTATTTCAACTAATTTGCCTGGTACTGACGTTAGACTTACCCGTTTGCAATTGCCGGGATCACCTCTAGAGCCCTTTTTAAATATTGGTGTTACATTAGCTATTTTCCAGTCATTGGGTACAGAAGCCGATTTAAAGAACAGGTTACAAACCATAGTTAATAGTTCCGCAGTTTCACATTTGAGTTCTTTCAGAACTCTTGGGCGAATGCCATCTGGTCCCAGTGACATGTTACTGTTAAGTTTATCAATTAATTCCAAAACCTCCACTAATAACACCTCAATCTGTGATAATTCCTCAGATTTGTCATCTACAAAAGCCGGCTCAGGTTTGGGAATCTCCCATAACATCATCAGCCGTGAAGACTGAAGCAAATAATTCATTTAGTTTCTCTGCAATGACTTTATCATCTTTAAGTGCTCCTTTTGTATCTCGATCATCCAGGGGCCCCACTGGCTGTTTAGCAGGCTTCCTGCTTCTGATATACTTATAAAACATTTTGTTGTTACCTTTGGAGTTTTTGGCTGGCTGTACTTCAAACTTCTCTTTGGCTTTTCTTATACATTTTTACACTTCATTTGGCAGTGTTTATGCTCCTTTCTATTTACCTCACTAGGATTTGACTTCCACTTTTTAAAAGATACCTTTTTATCTCCCTCTGCTTCTTTTACATGGTTGTTAAGCCACGGTGGCTCTTTTTTAGTTCTTTACTCAGGCAAAGCTACCATCACATCCAATGGAGGAATTTTGCCTCAGAAAATATAGTAGGTTTGTGCACCCTATGTGGCAAAAACAAATTGTAGAGGTTTGGTGGGAAATGTCCTAACACACTCTATTCCCTTATCTCTCCAAGAGATCTCTAAGCTTTCTGTTACATTTAATCAAACCCTTTAAATTCAATAGGAATGCAACAATATAATAGAGCAGAAGTTGACTCTATATGTTGGGTCATCTTAATAGACACGTTTAATCCTACATTTTTCTTAATTTCTTCAGACCTAACATCCAGACTAGATCCTGGTCTACACTACAATTTTAGGTCATATTTAGCAGTGTTACCTTGATTTAAGCCTGGACCCGTCCACACGACGAAGCCCTTTTTTTCAACTTAAAGGGCTCTTTAAATCAATTTCTTTACTCCACCTCCGACGAAGGGATTAGCACTGAAATCAGCTTTGCTGGGTGAAATTTGGGTAGTGTGGACACAATTCGATGGTATTGGCCTCCAGGAGCTATCCCAGAGTGTTCCATTGTAACCGCTCTGAACAGCGCTCTCAACTCAGATACACTGGCCAGGTAAACAGGAAAAGGCCCATGAACTTTTGAATTTCATTTCCTGTTTGGCCAGCATGGCGAGCTGATCAGCACAGGTAACCATGCAGAGCTCATGGGCATGATGTGCACATTACTGGGGCACATTGCCTGGCCTGTACTTTGTGAGAAGTCTATGTCCATGTCTATGTCCTCATCTGTCTCGTCACTGCGCAGCCGTGGCCTCCTCGCCTGGTTTTGCTTTTGCAGCTTCTGGTTCTGCACTGAAAAAAGGTGCAAAACAATTGCCTGCTGTTGCCCTGATGGAGGAAGGGATGACTGATAATATGGCTTACAGGGAATTAAAATCAACAAAAGGAGTGGCTTTGCATCAAGGAGAAACACAAACAACTTTCACACAGAATGGCCCCCTCAAGGATTGAACTCAAAACCCTGGGTTTAGCAGGCTGTTGATTTCACAAAACAAATTGAATCAATTTCTTGTTTTGATCCACTCCATCTATCTTTTACATCTTAGGCTGGCAGCAGGCAGTGCAGTACCACTGCTAGCCATCATCATCTCCTGGCTGCTTGCCAGAAGATGGTGCAGTACAACTGCTAGCCATCGTCATCTTCTGGGTGCTCGGCAGAAGATGGGAATGACCTGGCTGAGTCATTCCCTTGTCTGCCCAGGCACCCCGACCAACCTCACCAAGGTCGGCTAAAAGAGCACCCAGGAGTATGACGATGATGGTTACCAATCGCAATGCACCGTCTGCTGCCAAAAAGCAATGAGCTTCTGCTGTGTAGCAATGCAGTCCCATATCTGCCAGCACCCAGGAGACATACAGTGACCGTGAGCTGAGCGGGCTCCATGCTTGCCATGGTATGGCATCTGCTCAGGTAACCCAGGAAAAAAGGCGTGAAACCATTGTCTGCCTTTGCTTTCATGGAAGGAGGGAGGGAGAGGGGGCCTGACATCATATACCCAGAACCACCCATGACACTGTTTTTGCCCCATCAGGCACTGGGATCTCAACCCAGAATTCCAATGGGCAGCAGAGACTGTGGGAACTGTGGGATAGCTACCTACAGCTACCCACAGTGCAATGCTCCAGAAGTCGACGCTAGCCTCGGTACTATGGATGCAGTCCACCGACTTAATGCACTTAAAGCATTTTGTGTAGGGACATGCGCAATCAACTGTATAAAAACAATTTCTAAAAAATCAACTTCTTTAAATTTGACCTAATTTCATAGTGTAGATATACCCTAAGACTTGTTATTTTGCATTTTTAAAGAGAATACATACAAAAGTAAAGGACCTTTTTCCTTCCCCATAAATAGTTTTTATTTCTGTCATAATTGCCCTCAGATACTGTAAATTGTCAATCAAACAAAGTTGTAAACCCATTGCTCATTTTAGATTCATAAATTTTACTTTCAAAAGCTGTGAAGATTGTTGCAGGTCTATATGCTAATCTCACCATCTCATTCCAATAGTTGTAGCAATGTAACACAGTGTATTTGGACTGGTGTTGGGCCTTCTCTGGTCCCTGTATCTCAACAGGCTGCTAAGAAAACTGCCTCTCCGGAGGGTGTCCAATCAGGTCAATCCGGACAAGCTGTCACACTTTGAAAAATGAAATAAGTTTATTGGCTATATTCTGCCTCAGCTGTGTATGCATAGCTCCCGTTCACCTTCTTGTGCATATCAGAGCAGAATTTGTCTCTGTGAGATAAGGATTCTAAGTCTTCAGCACAGCTCTTTTTGGAGACCCAATAAAAATGTCTCCTCATGAAACTACATAAAAATATTTGGCAGGTAACACAGTCTCGCCTTTTGAGAATGCAGGCCCTGACTTCTCTATTGGTTTCCCTGCTATTAACACACTGTCAGCCCATTGGCTTTCTGTGTTTGGGGGGGTTGGTTAGTTTGATTCCCTACCCCTTTTATCTGTTCCACTTTTTATAACTATTGGAGCAAAACCTTGAATCTGGGTGTCCCACGTCCTAAGTAAATGCCAGAACTACCAGGCTGTAGAGGGGCAGAGGAAAGCTCTCCTGCACATGTGCATTCTCTCACTCCGTGTCTGCCCACTCTGTTCAGCAAGTTTCCAGGACCAAGCACCAAGAGGAACTGGGAAAAGACAATATGGCTGTCTGTACCTCATGGAAAGTTTGTTTTTTACGTAGCTGAAGCAAGACATCCATTTCCCTTCCCTCTCCCTCACCTTTTTTGTTTAAAAAACAGATAGAAGAACTCCCTTTTCCTGGGGCCAGAGTTGGGAAACACTTGAGCAGGAGTATTTATGACTAAAGTGTCAGCAGTATTTTCTTTCTCTTTGTCCCTCCACACTTCCACCCTCCTTCCTATTATCTGTAACTATGGTCAGGGCATGGATAAATTACAACCATACAAGTGTAAAGGGTAATGCTCAAATTGCTGTAAAGGTTTAGAAATAGAAACTAATCTATTGCTAATTTAAGGCTGTGCAGCACTTCATTTCCAAGCTTTTAAAATGTTTTTAAAGGTGTAGAAGTTTTGTTAAAAGTGCCTGTTGTGGGGGTAGGGGGCTGGGTTTGGGGATTTTGTTTGTTTTAGTGTTACTAGGACTCCAAAGAAACAAATTTTCCAACTTAATCTTTTTAAGCATTTTTGTTTGCGAATAGGCAGCTGTATAGAGCTGTTACATTGTTATGTAATTGTTAAGATGTTGTTTATATTAAAAAAATTAAGCATGAAGAACACATTTGACATTAATGCTGATGTAATCTCTTCACTAGTTTTCCATTCTAGTTCAATATGTGTTAATGCAATTATGATAAGTGTTGTTGGCAAAAGAACTACCTTGACATTGCAAAATAAATAATTCTTGAATAAGTAAGGTACACTTTTGTACATCAGTGCAGCTTTTCCACTTGGAAGCAATACCCTGGGAAGATAATATTTTCCTGCATTTCAAAATAATGCTCATCAATGTACATTTACTACCACATAAAAGTAAAAGGTCTGAGCAGTAAATCTTTAACAACAGAGATGAAGCTAGTTTTTTAACTGAGAAAAGTGGTGATTGGTGTCTTAAAATTTCTCTCCCCCTGAGACCTAAAAGAAACAGCAATTAACAGGCACACATTGTTAAGCAATGCATTGTACAGATGGAGCTGTTTATAATATAATTCATTGATCTGCACCCTCTCTAGGGACTGGTTCTGCAGTTCTTACTCAGACTAACTGATTGACTCCCATGCCCTGAATAAGGACTGCATGATCTAACCGTCAAAACAACACTCTACCCGCTTTGGTTTGGTTTGGTAGCATAAGAGTGCATGTCATGCTGACCTGTGTCGGCTCCATTCTTTCGAGCAGGCAGGGTAACGAAAAGTACAAGAATCCTGCCCTTGGACGCTGCTAGCAGAGTGTGGAGTTCTTTGTACATTTCAATATCCTGCCTGCTCACAATGACTTGGGCGACTGATAAAGCAGAGGGATGGCGTGATGAGCACAAGGGTGCTTATGTCATGCCAGCGTACACATACCTGCGGAAGCAAACAAAACCAGCTCTTTAGATTTGCTCTTGGCAGGTCGCCCAGCGGGGTAGTTGTCATTTTAACGAGCAGCAATGCAATTTGGGAAACCGATACACTTTCTCTCAAGAAGCTGTTAGATGTTTTACATGTGATTTTCCTAAAGGCTGGTTTAAATCATGGACTTTATTCTTAAAGGAGCATTTAAAGTTAATTCTTTAAATCTATCCTATTTTAAATTTGGGTAAATCCATTTAAATGGAGACAGAATGAGTGACTTGCTAAATAGCCTGGACAACAGCAATACATTTTTTGAATTAATTGCAAACAAAATACCATCTGATTCAGAAGCCCCATAAACAGTAAATAGAACTAATCAGCATTGGAAAATAAAAAGGCATTCATCCAAATTTCCACAGAAGCAGCCGAATAAAGTTTTGCCATAGAAATTTTAAAAAACACAATAGGGAACTATTATTAATACAGCAAATGTGTAAATCCAGAAACATTGACCAATTAAATTTTAAAAAATGTACAAAATTCTGGGGCACAATGGAAACATACGCTCACCCGCATAAACCAAGTTTGTATTTCCTCAAGCACCTGAGGCAGCTACAAGAGTGTCTAACAATAGTAGTCTCATTTATTTGGAGGGAGACTTCTTCAGCTAGATTAATGTTCGTGCCGTTCTTAAAGTGCTCTCACTCCTACGAACCATTATTTTCTTTGTCGGTGTTTCAGAGAGATTTAAAATGCATAAAAGCATATGCCTGCAGGTCTACATATATCACATTCAAACTGTCAAAGCTCTGTAAAGGAAAAAAAACAATCTGGAAAACTGCACATTGGAGAAGAAACGCCCAGCGTTGTCCAAGATTTCTAAATCGCCTCCTTCAATTGAGCTCAGACAGTCTCCACGCGTTACCCTTTCTACTATTTCAGTTTTCCTGAAAGGCCCTCATACCTTTCCGTCTGCTTCCTTAAATCAACCCATTGTAGAGAATTTTTTTTTAAATCCCTGAGAACTGCAATTTGTTTTTCCTGTGGGTGCTTGCCTCTGTTGTGTCGAACATTAGCATGAAAAGGATGCCCTTGTAGCCTGTAGGGCAACGAAGTATGAAATCCCGCAGCTCTTTTACACAATAACAATATCCACATGGAAGACTAGCACACACCATGTCACTAGATACAATAACACATATTGGAAATGTCCGTAAAAAATTAGCTGTGGCTGGTTTCTCTTTCAGTGTATTCCTCTCTCTCTCTCTCTCTCTCTCTCTCACACACACACACACACACACACTCTCTCTCTCTTCCCCGCAAGGGGAGAGGGGGAATAGCTGAATGGGGAAATTAGTCGTTTGTAGAGTTATATATTAAATAAGACTGAAGTCCAAGCAAACCCGGGTGGTTATTTTGCTTGGTTAAAAACTACAGGAAGGGGGTCTAATTAACTAATAATTACAGTATACACTTTCGAATGGAAATCCTCCAACAATGTCCTCTGGTCTATTCACACATCCTTAAATACAGCTGGCGGGTATGATCTGCTTCAGTGTTTCTTCCTTTCGTTGTATATATTCCCCACCCGCTCCAGATCTTAAAATAAAATAAAATAGTAATAATATAAAAAACCAGAAAAGCAAAGAGCACTCTTCTAAAAAGAAATGGGGTAATGCGTTCTGATTTAAAGATTCACAAACCTTCTTCAGCATAGCTTCTCTTTAGAATGATGAATAAGTGTGTAGGTGCTGGAACTTGATATTCCAGGGAAATCAAGCTTTTATTTTTTTAATTAGAAAAACAGTTTATTGTTAAATGTTTTAATTTTGTTTTTAATTTGAAAAAAGCACTTTGGTGTAACAGAACATTTCGCAGTTACTCGGCTCTCTTTTCCTTTGTTTCATCCTTTGTAGTCTTTTTAAGACGCTTGGAGGGGTGCGGAAGAAATTACTACATTTTCTAGATTATCACTGGTGATACTTTAACTTTAAACAAAACCAAACGACTGTTTTTTCAATCTGTTTATTCCATTGGATATTTTAGCCTACTGTTATTCTTATGCTTTAAAATAAATAGAGAGAGGTAAACAAACATAAAATCAATATATCGATTTTGCCCTTCACCAATAACTCAGCTTAACGTCTGGACTCAGACTCTAGTGAACAGCTTGTGTATATTTGTTTAACCTAAGCGCCAGTTAATTCTTTTAGCCTGGTCAGTACAATTGCTCCAGTTTTCAGGGAAAGCAAGATCGAAGCTCAACAAACCCTGGTATTGTCCCTGTCTGTGGTTTCCAGTCTTATCACACAACTCCGCCAAGAAGCGATGTGCTTAAAACTATCCCGATCTCTGAGGAGCCCTGACCAGATGAAAAGCTACCGCTAGTGGGGAGTTTGTTACAGTATAGCGGGAGCTCGCCACACTCTGCAAGGCCCTCCCCCCTCCCCCCCCCCCCCGCTCCCCGCCCTGTCCAGCCCTGACACCGTGTAATTGGCGCAGGTTACATTTCAAAAGCCAGGATGACAAGTTTCAGATTTCTGTCCACGCGGGGAGCCAGCCCAGCCCCGCCGCCGCCGGGGGACGATGAGACAGCTTAACTCGCCAGCTGAACAGTCTCGACGCCCCTGAGCTTCGGCCACTTCTCTCTCTCGTTGCATCTCTCCACTCCCCCCCCCCCCATCACGTTCATCTGCTCCCATCGGTTTCCCACTTCGCTCCCCCTCATCTCTTCTTACCTCTTTCCATCTCCTCTTTTCCTTTCCCTCTCGTCCCGCCCTCAGAAAAAGCAAACCCCTTCTCCTCCCTCCCTCGGGTTGCCCGGCTGGGCATAAGACTATTTCTGTTTTAAGCACTTTATTTTCTTAAATTGACTCCGTGTGTCCAACCCAAAGCAGCCAGGTCTAATGCCCCTGGGCTTCACGCAGGCAGCTTTCGGCTGGCAACTGTCCACTACAAAACGGACACAAAAGAGTTCAACCTTGCGGCGCTACAATCTCCAGCATGCTGTTTGGACCAGGTCTCTCCCTCCTGAAGAGAAAACAACTCGAAACAATGACTGTAGAACAATGATCTCAGGAAAACGAGGGGGCGGGGGAAGAATAACCAAACTGTTAAAATGCACTTGAAATTATGAAAAACAGATTTTCCAATGGTATATTGTGTAATAAATCTAATCAAACCGCGTTTCCAGTATTAGCAAACCCTGTCTCTCGTAAATCCACCGCCTCACAGCCTCCTCCAAATCCTTTTCAACACTTATTCCTGTCATCTTTGTCTCCCTAGTCCTTTAAAATGTCAGACACCCGACAAACACATTGGTCACTCAGGAAGCAGCTACTGGCCATCTCAACTCACCACCACTACGTCCTGGAAGGGAGGGGCAGGACGGGGGAGGCCCAGCCCAGGCTGAAATCTCCCCAGAGATGAAATAATCCCCAACACCAGGATCGAGCTTCCCACAATAAAAATTCCTCAGATCACAGCAGCCTAAAAGCAGCAGAGTCACACGGATTCAGGCAGGACCTGTGGTTGCATTTTTTAACCTTCCCTTCAAACTACCTGCAAAAGGGAAAACATTCATTTGTGATTTTGGGCGAAAAGAGGGATGAACTAATCCAGCATCACGTACCACGGGGTGAAAAGGATCATGCATCGGAATGGAAACACCGCTGGGCGGTGGGGGGATCAAATCCTCTTTCTATTGCGTAAGTCGTGCCCGTGACCGAGCGAGCGGGGTCGGAGGGCTCCGGCTTTGGCTCTGGCCAGGGGAGAGGGTAGCGCTCGGTTGCACCAGAGGACGGGGTTGGCGGCCGCGCACCTGGACAAAGCGAGACACTCTCAGTTACTGGCTGCACGGAGCGGCCCGCCTCAGGTTAGGCACGTGCCCCTGCACAGCGTAGCCCCGGCCAGGCTGCCCGGACCGGCACCCCCCTACCCCGCGCTCGCGGCAAGCCGAGCTTTCCCACGCTCCGCCGCCGCCGCCGGACCGCCCCTGGGGCTCCAGCCAGGGCCGAGCCCGAACGGGGCGGGGCGAGGCTGTCACTCAATCACCTTTTCCTCCAATGGGAGGCGCCCTCCGCCCTAAGGGGCGCGGCTTCTGCAGGCGGTGGGCGGGGTTCGGGCGCTTGAGGCTGAGCGGCGGCGTGGGAAAGCGCCTTAGAAGCGCTGCGGGTTGCTGGTTCTGAAGGGGCTTCGCTGCGGTGCGGGCCACGCGTCGGTTCGGTGCGCGCTCCCCGTCCGTGGCAGGGGCTGTGCTGCCGCCATGAAGCGGCCGTGCGAGGAAACTACCTCCGACAGCGACATGGACGAGACCATAGACGTGGGGAGCGAGAATAACTACTCGGGGTAAGAACCTAGGGGCGGGGGCCAGGGGGGCTGCTGCACCCCCAGGTTTGGAATGGTTCCCCTCACACGCGGAGTTTGTCATTTGGTTCAAGGGCTCTCAGCACCCCGAGCGAGGGGCTGGCACCCAGGCGCTCTGTGCTGCGGGAGGGGGGAGATGGATGTCGGCTAATGCCCGGCAGGCGGGGTCACACACATGGGGGCTTGTGAGCTGGCAGTTCCAGCGTCCCGTTTCTCTGGGCTTGTCCGGGCTTTTTTTTTTCTCAATGGGGGAACTGTTCTGGTGTGGAGCATCCCGGCCCCTGGAGCCAGCCTCTGGTCAGTGGGGAGTTGTGGAAAGACTGGGGTTGGGGTTGTAGCTGATGGAAGAATTAAGAACTCTCCTGCGATCCCACGTGGTTCGGAGTAGTTTGCTTACCTGAGCCCAAACTGTCACCCCCTCTGTAGGTGGGTAGAAGGGGGCGGAGCGGAGGCCAAGGTAGGCTTCAAGCTGACAAAGTGTAGTAGCTTCTTTTCACTACTGGTCTAATTATAAACACTTGAACAGTGCACAGTCTGAAAATGAAATGATAAAAGCGCTAATATTGAATTATAGAAATTAAATCAATTCAATGTGTTTGGTCTTGCTGTTGTGTGTTTTGAGGAATGACAGTCACCCTCTGATTTAGACCATGGTATTCTGTTTTAAGGATTTCTTTCACTATATATATATATATATAAAAATAGCCGAATGATCAGTACAGGTGGAGTCATGAAATCATGTGCTACCAACATTCAAACATGAATTAATATCTCTGTTTTAAAAAAGACTAATCAAGTTCTACTAGGAATTTTAGTGCCCAGGCAGGTCAAGTTATAATTTAATCTAATTTGCATTCCCACAATTTTTTCCATGATTTATCTAAAGTTGTATATCACCTATGAGATTCAAAATTATTTCCAAGATTTTGGAACTTAAAAAAAAGAAAAATGCGCTGTTTTAATTAATTAGTTATGATTACTTGTAAGGATTTGATTGAAAATATAACAGATATATCCTGAAAAGTGATCAGTATAAGTAGTCTCAAATACCTCAGTACCTATCAGAAACTACTTTTAGAAAATGATTATTCCAGTCATGGAGCAAACACTACAAGCACTCTCTCGCTCCCTGCGTAAAATGAGGATGAAGTTTCACAGAGTTTGCAGAGACAGGGCTCGATTTGGAAGTTGGAAGATACTGCCAATTTTGAGAAGCAGGTCTCAGTGTCCATTTGTGTCTGCAGATATGTGAAAAATCTCTCTCTCTATGTATCTTTGAAAGACCATAATGATTTCTGTTCACTCCTGACCGAATGAAATGTATAACACTTGGTGGTGGTGGTAGATTTAAAAACAAACGTTTTAAACTTTTTTTTTCTGGAGCTGGACAAGGGAATGGAATTAGGACATATTTCTACTTATGTGAGTGGCCATTAGATACTGTTGTGATAGGCACCCGTGTGAGAACCTAGACAGAGAGAGACAGTCTGTGATTATGGCTGGTATATTAAAGCACCTTTCATCACAAGTGTAATCCAAAGTGTGTGAATTTATCATGTTTTCTTTACTGAATTTTTTTTAGACTGAATATTATATACATGAATTTGTCATGGTGGAAGCCAAAACAACTGAGCTGGTACCATGATGTGTCTTTGGGAGGGATACTCCTAACAAAGTTATCTGCCAGCTCCTTCAAACACTATGCTAGGGTAGGGAGAAAGTGAAACCTTGGTAAGAAGGAAAGACTTAACCATGTTGTACAAAGCACCTCTTCCAAACATATAGAAAAACAGAGAAATAGCTGTGACTATTTAATGTGGTGACACTAGGTATTTACAAGGCAATAGTGTCATGTTATGCAACACCTGACTTACCTTTACTATTTCACAGGCAAAGTAGTGGTTCTGTGATTCGATCAAATTCCCCAACAACAGCATCTCAGATTATGGCCAGAAAAAAAAGAAGAGGGGTATGGATTTTTGTTTTTAACTTCCCATGTAATATTTGCATGTGTCCTCTGATTTTTGTCCTTCATGGTTTTATAAACTCATTTTTGTTTTGTTTTTGGGGGATAGATTATAGAGAAAAGGCGCCGTGATCGTATAAATAACAGTTTATCTGAGTTGAGGCGGCTTGTGCCAACTGCTTTTGAAAAACAAGTAAGCTTTTCTTATTTTATACCTGTGTCATCTGGCAGTGTTGGTTTTCTTATAAAGCTCATTAAAATAATATTGTATGTGTCCTGATTTGGCACAGAGCAGGCATTTCAACAAAATGCTTTGTTGTGGCAAAACTATTAAAAACATAATCCACCGTAAAGCTGAAAAACATTTCCATTCTTTGGCTTGTTTTTCCCTTAAGGGTCACAGTTTTCATGTTGTCTCTGTTCTTTCGATGAATTCCAGTAGTGGTTTTGTTAAAAAATGTGCTTTATTCCATATACTTACAAAAAATTGTGGGCCGGTTACCCATCTGTCTAAATCTTCTAACAAAATCCCCCTTCCCTACCTCTTTAAATAGCTTTCTTGTAAACAAAATTCACAAATCCAGAAAAATGTAATCAGTACTGGTTCCTAAAAAGTAAACAGATTGCCTAGGTTACTCAGTGTTTAAATGTCCAGTTAGTAGCTGCATATTGGATTGTAGGAATATGGTCCTGCTCCTAATGAAGTCAAGGGATTTTCAAAGGCTTTCTTTCCATTAAAGACTTTCCCATTGATTCACCTTGACTTCAGTAGGCTATGGGTCAGGTCCTTAGGTTTTTATCTGTATCGAACTTCCCAGCTAACGATGACTGACTTGTTTTGATAATTTCTTGCAATGTCAACATCCATAAAACCCCAATATTCAGTAAAACAGAAATGCTAGGGCATATTAGAATAAAACCCAAACTCAAAATATGGCAAAACTAGTTGCTAATTTAAATTAGTGTGTTCCAACAAGAGGGGAACAACTAAAATTTAAGAACAAAGCTCTTAGTAATTTAAGTACATTTAAAACAAACAAACACAAACAATGAGCCACCTCCTGCAAGGTGCTGACTGCACTCAACTCCCATTGATTTTGGTGGGAGTTGAGACTGCTTAGCTACTCCCAGGATTGGGCCTTATACTATTTCTGAACTAAACAAAAGCTAACACTTAAGCAATTGTGCACTTGTGCTACCTGCAATGTGCCTTTAATAGCTCATAGTCAGAACATTGCCATTTCATAGACTCTGGCAACATGGCATGACCAAGGCATTTTCAGCTAGGCAAAACAGGCTACAGGCAATTGTGTGTCCCATTTTATTGTTTACATCTTGAAAACCACATACATTATAAAACAAGTCCTACAAAGTCCTTGAAAATTACCCAGCAACATACAGCTTTAAGCTATTAGTCACTCTCATTGAGACGGCTTGTATTCTAAAAAGATTAAGATTGAGAAATGTACCGAAATTTATATTTCTATATAAAATTCTAACAAACAATAGTCACAAATTCACTAAATTTTGGTATACTGAGATGTTGAGCATATTAACTTAGTAAGAAAAAAATAAGTGGAAAAAGTAGCATATAGTGGGTTCTTAAAGTTTTTCCATGATATATTAACCACAAAACATCCGTTTTTAGTATTCTTCTTGACGTTCAGATCACTGCAATTGCTGTACTTGTAAAGGGTCAGTAGTCTTAATTTAACAACAACAAAATCAAAATCTCTGTTCGTTAGAGATTCAGTTGTAGAGTTTTGTAGGTCATAAAACTTTTGATTTCATTTCTACCATATGACCTCAGTGGAATCAGTGGATTTTTTATACCTACTGAAGTCAGTGAGGTTGTATGGATATAACGGAGAGAAGAATTGGCTCATGGAGCCAGTTTCTCAAGTGGCATAAATCAACATAGCTCTGTTGTAGCTCTACTGATTTATGCCAGTTGAGGATCTGACCCATAATATTTAAAGGAGAGTGTAGTTCTTTAGGCATCCTCCAAATGTGTAAGGAAATGCTAATAGCCACAAGAATATTCATAAATTTATCTACAAACAAAATGAATTCTCTCAGTATTATGAAACTTAAATTTTATATTTTCCCAATATTTACAAGCCTATGAACCAGCATAGCCAAGTCCCATGGGCACAGCAAATTGTGCTCTTTGTTAACAGTGATGGTCTTTCCTTTTCCTGTAAGCAAGGCCTCTTCCTAATCCAGAACATTTTGGACAATGTATGTGTATATGCAGAAATGACCATGTTTCAATAAAGGATGAGAATAGAATTTTTATCATCCAAATGACTGATCAAAAAATTGTTGGGTCATCTTAAAAAGAAGTCTGTAATTCCTGGATTCTCTTTTCTAGGTGTACACAGTGACACCTACTGGTAAAAGCGGAAAACAATGCTGTGATAGGCTCCCATCAATAATTGCACATTGCTTGTCGTTTGTTATATTTCTATGCCTTTGTGGGAACAAACCTCTGAAGAGCCACCTACTTAATCCATTGCATAACAGTGTAATATGTGACATATCTGCACTGACTTTAGTCCACAGATACATTAGGCAGATCCCCTTGTCAAGCAATTCTATTATTTATGCATCATTAATAATGACCCCTTCTGTTGCATAAATAGACTGTGAACCCCCTAAACTGTAATTTTTTTTGTGGTATCACTATTTCTTTACTAATGTGTTAGACACATACACATTAGTAGACGTGATATGGTATTTGTCTTTAAATAAAGTCTGGGATGCAGATGCTCAGTGAAAGCATTAAGCTGAGAATGTTCTAATGGTAGGGAAAATTGAAACCATAAGACTGAACTCAAAGGAAAGTATACCAAATTAAAGCTTACAGTACTTGTAAGCCTCTATTTATTTGAACCTTTTATCTCAAAGGGATCTGCAAAATTAGAAAAAGCAGAAATACTGCAAATGACAGTGGATCATTTGAAGATGCTCCAGGCAACAGGGGGTAAAGGTAAGGAGTTGAGTTTTTTTTTTCCTAATATTTGGGGAAATCTTAGCAAACAGTCCTTTGACGAGCCATGATAGGCGATCCCAGATTAAAGAAGTGGAAATCAATGCTAATGTCAGGATTGAACTCGTGGGAAAGAACTGCTGGGACAAAAGAAGCACTTGACCCTGGGCTTGTGTTTGCTTTCATAACACTGTGGGAGTAAAGGCTTCATTCACAGGCAGCCCAGTCAGAGATTTGTTTGGGATTTCCAAAGAGCACTGAAATCTGTACAGGGAGACAAAACAAATACACAAACATCCAAACATAAACAGGAGGTTTGTGGCAACAATTGTGCAGTATGAAAAAAAATGTTAAAACTCATTATACAGCAGTTATACCAAAGGAAGTGGATCCAGAGGAACGTTCATTATTGTTTATATATTTTCTTTGTTCTGAAAGACTCTCTTTTAAATTCAAGATTAGACTCTCTCATTCACTAGACCAAAATCTAATCTTATTACATGCACCTCTGGGTATCAGATGATAGAAAGATAATACATATTTAGACTCGTACTTTTATGCAGGCAGTAACGCACAGCAGGGTGTTCAGTTATTCCTTATTAGCTGGCACTGAGATGATGTTGGGGCTGGAAAGTAAGAAACGGGAAATGGCAATTTCCAACAATTTATAACTCAGCTCAACCTTAATGTAATTTTGGGTATGTCTTCACTGCATAGTTAACCCAGGTGATATGCACCCAGGTCTGAACTCCCGAGCAGCCACACTACAAAGCCCCACCTGAGTTACTGTATCCTCACTGGTGCTACCCACCCCCATGTGTGTTGCTAGGACTTCTGGGGGCACAGCCTATGGTTGTCTGTGTTTCTTTCAGTAAGCCCTGTGTTGCTCTGAGTCTTACCTTGTGAATTGTGGGAGAACTTGTCTAGTCTTCTTGGCACATGGGGAATTATAGGAAGGCATTGGAGGACTATCAGTACTTGAGTGATTTAGCCTGTGTATTTGCTGCTCAGTGGGTGGGTTACCAGACTAAGTGAAAGCTTCACATGGGTTTTAGCCTACAGCCACAGACAAGCCAACTAGCCCAGGTTGAAAGCATCACTAAACTAGGAGGCGGGGTGTTGTGTGGACAAGAAAGGGGTCTGAGGTAACATCAGAATAAAAGCCCAAGTTTACTCAGCAGTGAAGTCATACCCTTCATGGGACAATAAAAGGCCCTGAGGGCTACCTTAAATACTCTGACTCGAACTGAGATATATGGTGAAAAACTACCCTGTTTTGAACTAAAGTGATTGACAATAGGAGACCATGCTGGTATAATGCTGAATGGGTATTACTGCCATAGGGCATTATTTCCCACTGACGGCTGAAGGGCAATAGTTTTTCTTAGTAAACAAAATGCTGTAGGCTATAAATTGAATTTGATGATGAACTCTTTGGGAAGGAGAATGTAATTTCCTCTGTGTTTAGAAAGTGTCTACCATGTTCTGGTCACCTAATTAGATACTTGTTTAATTCTCTCTTTCTGTCCAATGTGCTATAGATTCAGCTATCATTTGCTGAAGTGCCTCAGAGGTCAGATGACCATAGTGCCTACGTAGTATGTCTTTAAGTGATTACAACATTTTATGTAAAGCATTTTTTACTGCAAACCTTTTCATGCAGAAGCAATGACAAGATGTTTTTACTTTGCTGTTAAAGAACACATGTCATGAAGCCTTTATGATTTTACTTAGCAGAGTTTGTAAAGACTGTCTCCAAACTGTCAAGTGGTAGATTTTAAGAACTATTTTATAAATGCCAATGTAGGGGAGAAAAGGCAGGATATTATATACAAGCCCTTTAATCTTCAACCCATTCCTTTGTGCATATGTGCGTGAGACACACACACAGACTCTGGGTCAGTGTTACCATGGAAAAGCTTGCTGTGGAATTTCAGTTTCCCACAATACAAGATGAGAGGCATCATAAAGCTTTTTGAAGAACCTCAAAAACTGATGGTCTTAATTTTTCTCCACTGTAATATTTGGTTGCAAGAACAACTGTAGCATATTACATTACCAGAGATAATCTCACACACAATTTACAAAGCAAACTTTCCTCCCACCAAATCTCAAACCATAAATAGGAGATACAGATATTTAGCCAGGATCATGCTAGCTGACTCCTAGCTAAGATAGGCTAGGAAATCATCTGATACTCATGCATCTTTTACCTTTCCTTTCAGGTTATTTTGATGCTCACACACTGGCCATGGATTTCATGAGCATTGGATTCCGAGAATGTTTAACTGAAGTTGCAAGATATCTGAGCTCAGTGGAAGGTCTGGACACATCTGATCCGCTAAGAGTTAGACTTGTGTCTCATCTCAGCTCTTGTGCGTCTCAAAGGGAAGCTGCTGCAATGACCTCATCCATGGCTCATCACCATCATCCCTTGCATCCTCACCACTGGACAGCAGCATTTCACCATCTCCCTGCCGCTTTACTGCAGCAGAATGGACTTCATTCCTCTGACACCACTCCTTGTAGACTTTCAACAGCATCAGAAGTACCTCCTCATGGCTCTGCTCTTCTCACAGCCACCTTTGCCCATGCTGACTCCGCACTCAGAGTGCCCTCTGCTGGCAGTGTTGCTCCCTGTGTCCCACCTCTTTCTACCTCTCTTCTCTCGCTCTCTGCCACTGTACACGCTGCTGCTGCAGCTGCTCAGAGTTTCCCTCTGTCTTTTGCTGGAGCATTCCCCATGCTTCCACCTAGTGCAGCGGCAGCAGTGGCAGCTGCAACAGCAATCAGCCCACCATTATGTGTATCAGCAGCTTCCAGTCCTCAGCAAACTAGTAGTGGTGGAAATAGTAAACCCTACCGACCTTGGGGGACTGAAGTTGGAGCTTTTTAAGCCTCACACAAACACACAAGCCGTCTTTGGACTTCATGCAGTGGTAACTCAGTGTCCTTCCTGTTCAGTCAGATTGAAGGTCTGTATCCACACAAATAGCCTTATAGATGTCTGCAAGCCAATCAAGGAGCAGTAAAGCTATTCTAGGGTCAGACTTCAAAGAGGACATATGGCAGTATTGGGTATATTTTTCTTTGTTTTGCTTAAGGCACATTGAGCAACGGTGGCTTTCAGAAACATCGTACCCCAGTGACCATTTAGAAGTTCATTGGGAAATAGGTAGACTCTAGACCCAGTAATCCTCCAGCCATGCACCATTATTTGGCAGACAGATGGGGGCTAGCACCTCTAAATTTCTCCTGAGCTGGACAAAAAGTTTGAGTTTCATAAGTGCCTGACATGCATATGCGTTCTTCTGAAGCAAATCATACTGCGCAAGTATGAGGGGAAAAAAAAAAAGAGATTGGGGGGGAGCAGAAGGGGAGAGAATCCTGCATTAAGCTACAGACATTTTGATACATTTCCAGGAAAGAATGAACTCTAAACCAACAGGCTTATTTAGCCAAAAGGATTGCTGAGAAAGAATGTTCAGCTTGACAGGCCTAGTTTTTATCTTACCTAGTTGACTTTCTTTGTACAGACTTGCCAAATGGTGACATCTAGCATAGCACTGGTAAAAGCAATTATCTTATCAGCGCTTGGATTGATGAACATTTTAGCACTGTCTGTGAGCCTTGAGGCACTTTGGTTTGGTTTTGTTTTTTAAATGGCTTAGACTATGGTGCTTGCTTGTCTCTGTACAAGCAATGAATTTATAGTGCACACAGAAGTAGTTGCCTACTCAAAGCGTGCACACCTCAAGACAGTTGATCCATGCCAATACAAGAGACTCAATGTTGTAAAGAGTTCAGATTAACTTATTTAGTTGCATTTGGACATTTTATTTTTAGCAGCCTCCTGATTCTGTGCAAGATCTGTCCTCTCTTCACTATCAACTTCTGGAGGTAACGATTTCTCTGGGTCTGAATGAAGTTACTGAGGGGGTACTATTTTAAATTGGCTTTTTACGTGCCAACATTGTAAATGTGGGTTTGATTCCAAACCAAAACGAATGTACTAAAGGGCATATCAGTAAATTATTTTGTCAGTACCCAGACAACTAGTGCTGCATTCAAAGTTCTGCTTTCTTTTTTTATTACAATGACTTAAAATAACCCAATATTTTAGTACATTGACTCAAGAACTAGAGATTTTATGAGAAAATAAAACACAGCATGTATTATGCACTTGATTTCTCTGCTGTGTGGAGAAAGCAATAAACATGGAGAATGTTAAACATTATGCAAAATATACTTTAAAATATTTGTTTTAAAAATACTATACCTAGTTGCTTTTTTGTGCATTACTTTGTTAACCTTTTTCTATGCAAAAGTCTTTACATATCACTAATTAAACGAAGTCCTTTTTGACTGCGTTTTATAGATGATTTGTTGCAATTTTTTTTGCTTGCCTTTGGGAAGTGGAAAGCCTAAATGGACTTGAAGTTCAGTGTCTACCTCTGATAACAAGCATCCATAAGTTGCTGGTTTTGTTTTGACCTCTTTGCTTGTTCTAAAAGCACATCTGCTACGTAGTGTGCTTGAAATGGGAATGGAAAAATAATCCTACCACTGAAACAGTGTTGTTTTCAGACTTGTAAACTGGCTCAGTGTCCGTTAATAGTAAACCTTACAATATGAACCAGTCCTGTCCGTTTCTCCCACCCTACCCCCAGCAGCAACAAGAAACAGCTGTGGGTTGTACATGTCTCTTTTGTTAAAACACTAAAGATGTGGTATTATTTGGAATGAGTGGCCAGGTACTAAGCCCAGAAGATCCACAAACATGTTAATAGAGCTTGGTGTTTTTCACTACTTTCCAGTCTTCCATTTTGCAGATCCTCATGGATTAGTAAAGTAGCCACTGTCCTGAGTTTGCTGTACCTAGCATTTAATCTCAAATCAAGAAGATAACTTCTATAGTACATTTAATCTCATGTGCTGAAAGCACTTAACCAACATTAAGCCACAAAATCCCTGTGAAGTGGAGAAAGTATTATGATGCCCACTTTACAGATAGGAAGATTGAGGCACAGAGACATGACATGCCCAAGGGCAAACAGCCTGAGGCAGTATCAGAGTCTGAACTACAACTCCTCCACCTTGACTCACTGTGCCTGGCCCTTGGCCCAAGCAGTAAAAAACACTTCCAATCTTAAAGAGAATAAACTAGCCTATTATACAGATTTTTTGTTTGCTGGGATGGTAGAATATGAAAGAATGAACAAAGGGTAGTTGAGACATTTTATCTCTGACATGTAATAGCATACTGGATGTTCTTTCAAGGTCTGCTGTTTGAGGAGGGAATCAGATTTTTCCTTATGGAAACACAAGCTCTGCTCCAAGTATTTTTTTTACCAATGTTCAGTTCCAGTAGCTTGAATTTTCCTCTAAATTGAGTAAATTTATGCCAGTTTACAAGGAGGTGGAAGGCTGGATCTTTTCTGCATAGAACAGCACAGATTGCAGCATCTCACTCATGTTTTTAATGCAGAAACTACAGGCAAACCATGCGGGACATTAAGTAACCCTCAAGTCACATGAGCATGCTAGAAATGAAAGCAACCAGTGGCTTCATTTGCCCCTGCGGCTTCATTTTGGTTCTCCACCACTACCATTTTGTGCTCTCCAAATCATAGATAAGAATACATGCTTCTGAATCAGAAATATCTCCTTTTCTGTATTTGAAGAAATTGAGTTTTACATTTTAGTTATGAATATTTTAAAATAAACTGAGCACAGGCAGCATATTTATCTTAACTTCAGAAATAAAACAGGTATGGATTTATGATCTTGTGTAGTGCCAATTTCAGTGTGTTTCAATCCTGGTTTTTTGAGCCATGCAACAAAAATGGTACAGGCAATGGTAGTGCAAAGTGCTCAACTGTGCCATGCCAGCACCACTGTGAAGTTCCCTTGGCCACCCCATCCACATACCCTGAGCTGTCTGCAAGATTTGCAGCCGGTATGCTTTCAATCCGTGCCAAGGGCGCACCTATACACGCTTATGCGCCATACTCTCATTTCTTCATCCTCATGTCCCACCCTGATACCAAACGGCGGGACCTAATGGCACCCATTGAGGGTGGATAACCCCAGTGGGCCAGCCTGTATTCAATCTTAGTCCCACAGCCTGACGGCGATATCAGTTGGCAGCTCCTTCATGGAACCGTGAGCACAGGTGTGTACTTGGTGCGGTTCACCCCTGTCCCTTCTGTGGCATGAGGGAAACCTTGGCACATGTTTATCTGGAGTTCAGTAGGTTACAGCCCCTACTCCGGCTCCTCCTAGATCTTTTATTACATTTTTGCTGCACTTTTTGCCCCATCGTCTCATTTACACCCAGCCTATTCGTGGCCCCACAAAGTCATGGGACCTCCTCCTGGCGATGGCCAAAGTGACCATCTATAACACAAGGGAGAGGATGTTAGCTGAGGGGGTTCTTTGTCACTGTGGGGCCTATTTCCAGTCTGCCCTCCGTTCATGCATCTGGGCGGAGGTGCTCTGGGCAGTGTCCGCTGGCTCCCTTGACACCTTTGAGGAACAGTGGGTGTTGTCCAGGGTTTTCTGCTCAGTGTCCCCTTTAGGTTCTCTCATTTTGACCCTTTGACCTTCACACTCACCTTTGTTTTCTTTTTTGTTGTCCCCTGTAATCAGTTGAGTTCCCAGGCTCAGTGGATCCTCCCCAAAAGCTGGGGGAGGGTCTTTAGCTGTGGGGGGGCTTATGCCCACCCATTTCTCCTGGAATTTTCAATAGGAACACTGTGAAAGCTGACATGGAGGGACCAACTCTGGGGATGAGACATTAGCTCAGTCTTCATGCCCATGTAGTCTTTGGCCTCTCTGCTTAGAATGCTGACAAGGGTGCCATCAATAGTGATGTGATGTGGACATTTGCCCAGTGAGAACTTAACTGAAATCAATCATTTTATGTACACTGCTTAATAGCCAGCAGAGAGTAATAATTTCCAGTGTCTGGTGACTTTCGTTCCGTTCATACTAATAAGTTAAAGATCCATATAGCTAAGTTAAAGGGTCCATATAGCTATTACATTAAAAAAAATACAGTAAAAGAAAGCTATTTGGATTTCAAAATAAAGCACTCAAAAGTTAAAAAATACCATATTTATGATTATCTGTGCAACCCTAATTCTGTCCTTTTGCCCATCTATTCTATGTACTGCAAGAGGCAGTGGTCATGTGGAAAAAACAACATGCTCATGTAATCAGAGATGGTTTCATAACACATAATACAAGGGGGATGAATTAAGGTTGTATGATCATGTGTAAATCTGGCTTTTCTGAGTTTTCCAGTGCTCAACATTGCAACCTTCATGTTCTTTAAAGATTGAAGGGGGGATTGCATGCAATTTCCTAAGATGTTTCTTAAGAGAAAACAAGATTTTTAAAAAAGATACTTTTATGTACGACTGTAGCCTCCCCCAGTCATTCATCATCAGCCTGAACGCATACCACTTGAGCTGTATAACTAATTACATTAACTGGCAGCAAGGGAAAGATACTCTCCTACTGAAGGGAGATGGGCTGCTAGGGCCGTGGACTAGGTCAAGTGATGAAATTAGGGGGAGCTTGGCCCATCTCCCCATCCCCACCCCTTGGGAGTCGAGAGAACTCCTCCCTTATGTAGTGTCCCAGAAGCTGGAGCCATGTTCTGGGCAGGTATAGTCAGAAGAAGTTGTGCCTGGCTCAGTTGCAGCTACATCTGTTCCAGACATTCTCAGTTCAGTGCATGTTGCTGCTGCTGCTTTAGCAGGAGCATGGGCCTGACTTTTGAGAACATTCACATTCAATGATTATTTTACCAATCTGACAGTGTTTTCTTGCAGAACACAAACAACAGAAGAGAAATGGCAATTTTAAATACTTTGTGTCTCAACCAAACATGAACAAAATTTCCTGAGCTAAATGAAGGTCATGTCTTTAGCCCCAGGACTTTCAGAGGACTTCTGCAAAAAAAAAAGTGAAGGTGTTACATTTTCTCAACAACAACAAAAAGTTGCAAGCATATTTTATAGGAGAAAGTGTTAAGAAAACTAAATACAGGGGTTATTTACTCTCTCTATTATTACTAGTCCCCTGAGCTATCCACTCCCATAGATTTGGATATTTTAAAGATTACATTTATGAGAATTTGATTAAGTGATCACTCTAACAGCCACAGGCAGTTTTGTTCAACTTTACAAAATGATAAAAGGATTTTTATATTTTATCCATGAGTTTTATACACTTTGTAAATAGTTTGGGTGTAATTTTTACTCAAAGCGGCTGCAGCCCACTTACAAGTCTCTCTAACCTTTTCAACTTTACATGTTTGTAAAGATTTGTACTTTGTTTCACCAATTAGCTTTAAAAATCTCAAAGAACAACACTGTAGATGTATATATGTACCCTGAATGAGTCCATTATAAGAATCACAGTAAATTGTAAATAAAGGAGCAGTAGTTGGGTTTTTGGCAGCAGGGGGCTTTATCAGTCTAAATATATGCCCAATATTTCCTGATTTTACAAGCTAATACAGCTTCCTGTCTCCTGAGGGTTTGAGAGTTTGAAACTTTTTCCTGTCCCAAATTGGGATTAAAGAGTGTCTCTTGAATTTTTTCATGACCCAATAATCTGAAAAGTTTTTTCTGATTGGGTTAATTGAAAAGTTTCATTCTAATCATCTTAAAACGTTTGATTTATATTTTAACTTTTTTTTTGTTTAACCTTTTTATTATTTTGAATTAACTACACTTTTTAAACAAAAGTTCAGTTTGAATCAGAACATGAAGCTTTTCATTTTGAAAATGTCAAATGGGGCAGTCTGGTAATTCTGAAACTTTATTTAAAAAAAAATTCAAATCAGAAGATTTTTCAAAACTGACCCTTTCCTGCAAACAGTTTTGGTTTTGATGAATTGACATTTTCCAAAAAAAAGCATTTAATCAGAAAATTCCCAATCAGCTTGATAAGCTAAACAGATTTGGTCCTGGCTTCAGTAGGTATCACTTGAGAAAAGGCTTTGTTGCTTCTGTGGTACTAATGGCTACTGCTAAAGGGCTACTATGAATAATACTATACCATATTTATCCTTAAGACTGTATATAATATAGTGTACTTATGTGTCTATCTTGGGGTGGGAGGAAGACCTGAATTTGATTCCTGCTCTTATGTTTTCAGAGGAGTAAGTGAACATAAAAAAGGATTAGCCAGCAGCCATCTGCTGCCATATGTTGCCCTTGGCAAGATAAGGCCTGGCTGCACTTGAATGGGGCACCTTTACAGCAGTATTTGCTGCTTTTCTTAAATCCCCTGCTGCTGGAGTCTTAGGGGGAAAAGTAAATTTCTAGCTCTCCTGGTTGCAAAGAATAGTCTCAAAATGTGAACTGAGTGCACCTTAAAGGCTCAGAAACCAGAAGGCAAATAAAATGAACCCAAAAGTACTATTTTTAAAAAAGTCTTGGGATTTTTAAAACAGATTTAATGATTTTGGAGACAAGACTCTCATTTGAACCCATGGGGCTGGCAATACTGTCTTCAAGCAAACTTGAAGGTTATAGACAATGTGTAGCTTTTGTGCATTAGAACGGAGCCATTGTTTAATCTATAGAACCTTTTATGATGTGTTAGTTGTATTTTGTTTTTTATGTACTCCATTTTGGGTATCTTTTTAAAGAAAAGTTTTAATGAAGGGGAAAAAATACATTGATGTAATGTTGCAGTTGATTATAATCACAAAACAGCCAGGAAATTCTAATTCTGCTCTATCATCATGTGCATTAACTACAGTAGTCCCTTCTATTAAATGATCACACTAATCCAGGAAACAATATAGTTCTGGCAAAAAAAAAGGGAAGAGTTTTTTCTGTAATATATGGACATGTATTTTATATTATTGCATATTATGTGACAAATCAATAAATGACTATTTGGTTATCCAAAGGGGCAGAATGAAGGTTACTTTAGGGACCTATACTTTAATTTTTCTGACTTTGATTAAACTCTCAGTTTTAATGCTGCATTTTTTGCATATATCAGGGATCCAGGGAATTTTTCTTTTTGGAGGTGCTCCTTTGGGGAGCTTTAAAAGAAATGGTTATTTTTTAAGATTTATATTTGTAATCAGATGAACACCGGTATATACACTGCATACGGAAAGTTTAAATGGTTTTAACATTTCCATGATATTTTCCAGGACAACATTTGTAATATATACAAACCTGAAAACATCCTTACTCCCCCCCCCCCCCAGTCCTATTACTTTTTTAATGTATTTTTGATACAAAGACCCTGGAGTTTATTTTGTTTGGGGCATTTAGTGGTGTTATTCTGAAACACCACAACACTGGTAAGAGGAAGTGGCAACCATGAAAATAGTCTTCTCCTGTTGCACTGTTCAGTTAGTTAAAAATACTTCCTCTTTTTCACCGTAACCTTACCCCTTTCTGGGCAGCTGCTCCAAACTGCAACCCTCATTGCTGGCAAAAATGAAAGCCAAAAATTTGCTGAAACCACAGTAAAACTGCCGATCCAACCAGACACTAGAAAGTTTTAGCCATAACCCTAAATACCAGCTAGTTTTAAATGCCAGCCACTGATAAGTTTGCAGTTGTGCCAGGTTGTCCTAGAAGCTTATGTGTCTCTCCATTATTATTTTTTATTGGTTTTACTGTTATGAAATAAATGTATGTTTTCAATAATTGCACCGTATTCCCCGCCCCCCCCCCCCGATCTGACACCACATAAAAACAAGCAAATTATAATGCTTCCAAATATATGTGCTGCTAAAAAAAATGTAAATTAAGCTGTGCACACTGATCTGTGCAGATAAGATACTGTTGGCAGCAATTATCTGTTGTGGAAAACATTTTTTGATACTGCTGGTAAAGTGACCTTTATATGTTATCCTGTCCTCCTTCAAGGCCTAGTAAACTCAGAAGAAAGATTCCCATTAGTAAATCACTGTTGGATCATTAAACCTTTTAAAGCCAGTATGTGCTTTACCCAGAGAATGAGGATTATGACACCCAAGGCCTGCTGCCCACTGACAATCATGGGAACCGACCTCGGTAATAAATCCATGAATTATCTGGCTCACATTGACCGGTTCTCACGCCAGAGCAGCTCCTTTGATGTGACCATCAAAACCCAAGGATGCCCAAAAGCAATAGCCACAGACAAAACAATAGAGAAGTAATAATTCAATATACATATGTAAAGCCTGCCTCCCAAAATGCTCAGCTTTTGCAGCAGGGCACGTCTCCCTGGGTATATGAAATTGGAGATTAAGGATAAATAAATTTCATGGTAATTGCAGTATTTTCTGTGGATAACCCTTTAAGAGAAGAAAGGCTGCACATATTGTATCAATCTTCCTCAGCCATAATGGATATCCATGACTTTCATAAGAGGGGATGTGTCCACACACATTTTTTTTTTTTTTTTTAATATCTATTGAATAGTTTGAAGTAACAATATGCTTAGGGCTAATCCTGCAAAGAGACTTAAGAACACAGGCAACAATACTCACAGAAGTAGTCACATTGCCTTCACTAGGACTACTCTTGTAAATGATTATATATGTTCTTAAGCCTTTGTAGGACCAGAGCTTCAAGGAAGAAATGCTTAGTTGCTTTTCCTATGCGGACAAGTACAGTATTGGTACAGTTCAGCATAGACATATGCATAAACCATAGCAGAACCATGCTAAATTGCACGGCCAGGGGATCTATTGTGAACTAGCAAGTAAATAAAGAATTTAAATATATTGTAGTTCAACTTTATTATAATTCTTCATAAACCTATTATTTTTACTTGCACAGCAGTCGTTTGCAAAGGATTGGTAATCTCCTCCACAAACGCATAATAAGACAGTCCCTGACCCTAAGAATGTATAGGGTGAGCCCCAACCTTGTCAACACTTACACACATGAGTAATTTTACTCATGTGAGTAGCCCTATTGATTTCTCTGGCTCTGCTCACATGTATTTGCAGGATTGGGACTTAAAAATATACTACTAAAGGTAATATAGCATATTTTGTACAAAAAAAAAATCGTATCTGCTATTAAGTGTTTGCTCAGAGGTAGGGAGAATACATTATTTTTCTGTATTTTTATAATGTGTGTAACTTAGTGTGCAATTCTGACTGTCAGATACATGTTAATAGAACATCTGTCTCAAGGCATCTAATTGCCGTAAACAAGGAAAAGTAAAATACTAAA
This sequence comes from Gopherus evgoodei, assembly GCF_007399415.2. NCBI lineage: Eukaryota > Metazoa > Chordata > Testudines > Testudinidae > Gopherus > Gopherus evgoodei. The sequence continues at coordinate 106,324,488 of NC_044324.1, forward strand.
CACTAAAGTATAAAACAAACAAACAAACAAAAAACAGGAGCCCAAATGCCCAGAAAGCTGGCACAGGAAGAAACCCAGTAGTCAGGAATCTTCCCACAAAGGATCAGCATGTGATTAAAAAGCTGCACTGATACTTAGGAGTTGAATGTACAGTTTCAGACTCTGCAACACTTCCTGTATGAGCTTAGGCTTTGTGTCTCAGTTTCCCCATCTGTAAAATGGGGATAACACTACTTCCTTTATCCAATCCTTTGTCTTGCCAATTTAGACTGCAGGCTCTGGGGGCAGAGACTATCTCGTACTATGTGTGTATTCAATGACTGTCAGACGAAAGGCCCTAAGATCAGCTGGAGACTCTGTTTGTTTATTGTAACATTACCACTAATAAAGGATAACAGCAACTCTCAAGGCAAGCCATCCCCAACAAAGGAGGCCAATTCCTAACTGGCATAAAGGAGGATGGAGGGGAAAAGGAGCAAATTGAAATAATAGGATGCAAATGGAGTCAAGTATAGGCCCTATCAATATATAATATTGCTATTTATTTATGTAAGTGCACGTGAATATTTATAAAATATGGATCTTTGAAAAAGATGTCTTATTGGCTCATGAAGTTATGACAGTGTGCTTATCTGTCATATCCAAATATATTGGAATGCATTAAACAGCCTTCCCAGAAAATTATACACAAAGGGGAAAGACATTAGGATATTTTTCCTGCTTTTTCCCCCTCCCTTTTTAATTTTTCCTATCATTTAAATTATTTATGGGTTCTAAAATTGTAAGCCAATACCAGCACTTTTAGATCTAACCTGTGAGCAAGTAGCTAAAATCTAAAAATGAAGCACTTCATTTGCAGTTGCTGCAGCTGGGCTTTCTATTCTCATTTCCATGGACACAGAAGTCGGATTGGTGAAAACAGTCTACGTGATGGAGGGGTTGTTTTTGAAAGTATTTTTTAAAACTCTTACTCCTTGTTTTTGTGGAGGCAACAAATTTCTAATGGAAGTGGGAACTGGCCATGAAAAAACTGAATTGGAGATCCTGTTAATAGAATGAATGGTTCTCAGATCCGCAAAAGTGGAGTAGGGGATTATTGCCTTTAACTTATTTTTAACATTTTCTTCAGAAACAAGATTGGATAACCATTAGTTAAAGAGGAATTTGAGTCACCACAAGCCTGGTTTTCAGAAGTGCTGTGTACCTACAACTATAAGCGAAGTCATAGTCAACTATACTTACTTGCTACCTTAGAAAAATCAAACCCTAGATGTGTCAGGTTGGGCACCCAAAAACTGAAGCACATAGAATTAGTAGACTCTTTAAAATCTAGTTTATGTGTGTATGTGTGTACCTATAGGCTAACTTTAAAAAAAAAATATTAAGACTGCAAAATGTTATACCAATTATATTAGACCAGTAAAAACCAGCAGGATCTTATTAAAGGGGACAAGACAAAGATGCCACATTTATGATGATAATTTGATTTATGACTAATAACTAATATCTTAATTCTTATACACACACACATTATACCTAATACCTATACACACACATTCACATTATACCTAATACCTATACACACACACACACACACACACACACATTCATACACATACCCACATTCATCAGGTGTTCTGCAGCTGCTGCATAGTTACCAGTCCTGAAGATAGCTTAAGTTCATGGCTTGATTTTGCAGCTTGGGTTCGTAGCTTGTGGCGGCTAACTGGCCAGGAAAGCCGGGCACAAGGCCGAGCTGGATCTCTGTTGGGCAGGCACCGATGTTCTTCCATGTTGGCAGCAGAATGTTACCCAGAGTCTCTCATCTCACCCTTCTTTTTTATAGGCTTTTAGTTTGGATTCTATAGGTCTTGCTGTGTCACGCTGCCTCTGGGTTTAGATTGATCACCCATCAATTGCAGGCGTGACTTTCAGCCTTGAACTTGGCTTTGATCTTCCTTCTGTTGTTCTGTTGTCCTTTTCTTTTTAGGGTGGATGCTTCTTGCTTTGTTTAGGGCTGTTGTCTAGGTCTTCAGCCGTTGGTATTTGAACTTTATCTCATCAGGACAGGCTGGGACTGGAGGTTGATTCCGTCATTCATACATACCTCATTCACACATCTAAACTAAACTAATAAGATTACAGCAGGGTTTGCAAAAATGAAGGTTGGAGGAAGCTTTTACAAAATGGAGTGAGTGTTTTAAAATGAGGTTTGAATTACAATATGGAACAGAAGTTACAGTGCAGGCAAGTGTAGTGAATGGTGAAGAGAAGTTACATTAATAAAGTGAACAATTAAAAACAATTTCATTTATCAGTTCTACAATAATGCTCACAAAAGCCAGTAAATTCAGGATGTTACTTTCATCCCTGAATTATTTGTTGCCATATACAACACATGCCACATATGTGGTTTATTAGGTCTTTTGTGGAGTTCAAAAATGCTTTAGATAAGTTCACAGAGGATGGGTCAATCAATGGCTATTAGCCAATATGGTCAGGGGTGCAACCCAATGTTCTGGGTGTCTCTAAGCCTCTGACTCTCAGGCCATGGCTACACTGGCACTTTACAGCGCTGCAACTTTTGCGCTCAGGGGGGGTGAAAAAACACCCCCCTGAGCGCTGCAAGATACAGCGCTGTAAAGCCTCAGTGTAATCAGAGCCACAGCGCTGGGAGCGCGGCTCCCAGTGCCGCAAGCTACACCCATAAGGGATGTGGTTTATGTGCAGCGCTGGGAGAGCTCTCTCCCAGTGCTGGCGCTCCAACCACACTCACACTTCAAAGTGCTGCCACGGCAGCACTCCCGCAGCGCTGCTGCAGCAGCGCTTTGAAATGTCAAGTGTAGCCATACCCTCAGATGTTAGGACTGGATGCCAGGTGATGGATCACTTGATAATTGCCCTGGTCTGGTCACTCCCTCTGAAACCTCTGGCATCAGAGGCCGATTAAGGGTTTGTGGAACCCTGAGCCCCTCCCCACACCTTCCACCTGCCGTCCCCCTGCTTCCGCCCAGCACTCCTGCCAGGCTTTCCCTGCTCCCCAGCAGAAGCGCTGAACAAAGGGAGTAGGGCAAGCCCCCACGCACCAACTCCACTCCCCAGCAGGAGTGCCAGGCAGATGGAGTGGGTAGAGACACATGGTCACCCCAGTTGGCCAGGGCCCCTGGGCACAGGCCCTGTTGCCACCCAGTGGCTAATCCAGCACTGTCTGGCATTGGCCACTGTTGGAAGATAGTATACTGGGCTAGATGGACCGTTGGTCTGATCCAGTATGGCCATTCTTATGTTCAACCATTGCTGAGGAAAAGAAAGCAGGTGGGAGGAATGACAGAGTTAATTCAGGATTGTCCGTGTGGACTGCTTTGCTTTGTCCCATTAGCCAGGGTTAGCAGTGCAGACCCATAAAGGATGTGGGATTGGCAAAACTTTTTACAAGCAAGCGGGCCAGGTCTGATGTTCTTGGTTTGATATCAGAATTTTCCTTCTCCTAGATGGTTTTGTTGTCATAGCTGACGAGCCTCACCAGCCCAATATAGACGCAGAGTGGAAAAGTGACATGCCCAAGGTCATCTAACAGGTCATTGGCAGAGCCAGGGGCAGAACCCAGACATCCCATGCCTGCATCCTCTCCATTGTACCTCCTTAGGTACATTCATGATACCGCTGGCCTGAATTTGAAATAAGGTGGAAACAGAGAAGAAGGAACCCACTACTGACTACCTAGTGCAAAATTAGTCTTCGCCATTTTCTTGCTACTTCAGTTACACCGAGGTAGTCTCTTACCTGAGGGGAGAGGAAATCAGCCATCTATTTGTGCTGGATGCCATATGCAGAAGTTCACAAAACCACCTTGCATGTGTGAGACACCATTTTGAATCCTATAAAGGCATCTGTGACAGTTTAAGATTTATAGCCTCCCTCAGCATCACTTCAGTGGCAGGAATGCAGTACTGTAGTCTCCCATTGCCACAAACAGGAAACTGCAGCACTGAATGGGAAACTGCCTTCCCATGTCATATATTATCAGTTCATGTTTTACTTTGTCTTTGTCTTTTCTTGTATAGCTGGTGTTGGTTTCCTGGCTTTCTGAAAGCCAGGCAAAGATTGGCAGGGCATGTTAATTTTTAAATACAGTTTACAAAAAAATAAATACATAACAGAAAAAGTTGTGGGGGAAACAAAGCAGGGAAAGGTGGAAGGGGCTGACTGAAGCCAAAAGGAGGCAGAAACAGAAACCTATAAAATAGGTTTTCAGCCCAAAAGCAAAGTCAATTTAAGCCTTTGAAAGGATCAGAACTCTGGACTAACTTGACAGGACTTGTTGAAGGATATCTTGGAAAATAGTGCTTGGACTGTATTACTTGGTTTTATGTATGGTTATTCGATCCATCTTTCTTTTAGGATAGAAACTATGTGGGGGAGGTAGTATCTTTTCTTGGACCAACTTCTGTTAGTGAGAGAGACAAGCTTTCTGACAGAAGATGTCTGTATAAGCTCAAAAGCTTGTCTGTCATCAACAGAAGTTGGGCAAATAAAAGATTTTACCTCACCACCTTGTCTCTCTAATATCCTGGGACCAGCATGGCTACATTTTCTTCTTTTATGATGTCAGATTAAATAAAATGCATTTTGTTTAATCAAAATCAGTGTGTCCTGACTCTTTTTCCTCATGCACCAGAATAACTCTCCAGCCTACAGCCATAGAGTGACGGGTATATAAGGCTAAATGTTATTTAGCTTATCTTATTATATCAGCAGCATCCACTTATAGCATATGCACTATCTAGATACCCAGCACTGTGGTAATCAGGCAATATAGTAATCAGACCAGATACAAATAATCAGCCCAGTCCACAGTAATTGCTTTCTCTAATATATCAATATACCATTTAATTTTTTCTTTAATAATGTAAAAAAAACTAAATCCCTTTATGGATCAATGTCACTTTATGGCAGATATTGCTCACTCTGGCCCTCGGTTCCCATAGGTCAGAGCAGAGGGAGATGAGACGGTAGTCTTTTTTTCATATTTGTCTGGCAAAGAGACTGTGGTCTCTCCTCTTTGATATGGACCTCATCCCATCCTCATCCTTAGGTGCATCCATGCAGCGAACCGAGACTCACAGGTGTGGCACCTCCTCCTGGTCGTCCTGGGAATTAGCTCTTGTCCAGCTTGGAGTGCCCTCTGTTGGCCAGTGGCTCATCTGCCTTAGGCCCCCCCATGTCCCTCCCAGACCCCGGAGCCCTTTACCCTCGGGTTCTGCCCCAGCAGTACCCCCACTCTCTGGGTCTCCCCTTCCAGGGGAACCCCCAACCCTCTCACCCACCTTGTCTCAGTTGCTACTGCCTGTCACCATCTAGTCCCCATTCACTGGGGCAGACTGCAGTCTGTCATGGCCACTCATCATCAGCAAGGGGGTTGGACGAGCTGCCTCTGCCTAACCCTGGGCTGCACCTCTGCAACCCCAGTACCTGTGTAGGTCTTTACTAAGGCCTGAAGCCTAGGGGTTTACCAGTCTGGAGCTCCCTTGCCCTATTCCTCAGCACTGCACCAGTTTTGGGTATTGTATGTACTGTATGTTCCCCAACAGCTAAGCCCTCTCTCTCAAGGTCTGGAGAGAGACTCCTCCAGCTTCTGGCCCACAGCCCTCTGATCAGGGCCAGCTGGGCCCTAATTGAGCAAAATGCAGTGTGAACTCATGCTACTTTATGTTGCTCCCCCAACACAAAGCAGCTGTTAACTCAGTTTAGTTGGTCCACATGCTCTGACTGCTGTACCTCACTTTGGGGCAGCACAATATACCAATGAATCTGTCCATAAAAGTTTTAAAAAATGATTTAAAGTTGATGCTTCATATCTTCAAGTCATTAGGAATATTACGATAGCATTTTGTCAATTTCTTGTTTATTGTTCATATATGACATTAATAAAAATTCCTAGAAATTTTCTTAAAAAGAGTTACAGCTGAGTATATGGCTGTAATTTAAGGTAAACTAAGTTACATTAACAGCTGTTGTAATCAACAGCTAGATGTCTAGTTGGCAGCCGGTATCAAGCAAAGTGCCCCAGGGGTCGGTTCCGGGGCTGGTTTTGTTCAGCATATTCATTAATGATCTGGATGACGGGATGGATTGCACTCTCAGCAAGTTCATGGATGACACTAAGCTGATGGGAGAAGTAGATAAGATGGAGGGTAGGGACAGGGTCCAGAATGACCTAGACAAATTAGAGGATTGGGTCAAAAGAAATCTGATGAGGTTCAACAAGGACAAGTGTAGAGTCCTTCACTTAGGACGGAAGAATCCCAGGCACTGCTACAGACTGGGGACCGACTGGCTAAGCAGCATTTCTACAGAAAAGGACCTGGGAATTACAGTGGACAAGAAGCTGGATATGAGTCAACCGTGTGCCCTTGTTGCCAACAATGCTAACGGCATATTGGACTGCATCAGTAGGAGCGCTGCCAGCAGATCAAGGGAAGTAATTATTCCCCTCTATTCAGCACTGGTGAGGCCACATTGCATCCAGTTTTGGGCCCCTCACTACAGAAACAATGTGGACAAATTGGAGAGAGTCCAGGAGAGGGCAGCCAAAATGATTAGGGGGCTGGGGCACATGACTTATGAGGAGAGGCTGAGGGAGCTGGGTTTATTTAGTCTGCAGAAGAGAAGAGTGAGAGGGGATTTGATAGCAGCCTTCAACTACCTGAAGGAGGGTTCCAAAGAGGATGGAGTTCAGCTATTCTCAGTGGTGGCAGATGACAGAACAAGGAGCAATGGGCTCAAGTTGCAGTGTGGGAGGTCTAGGTTGGATATTAGGAAACGCTATGTCACTAGGAGGGTGGTGAAGCACTGGAATGGGTTAGGTGGTGGAATCTCCAGTCTTAGAGATTTTTAAGGCCTGGCTTGACAAAGCCCTGGCTGGGATGATTTAGTTGAGGATTGGTCCTGCTTTGAGCAGGGGGTTGGACTAGATGATCTCCTGAGGTCTCTTCCAATCTAATCTTCTATGATTCTATGCTAGCCTGGCATGCCGAGTCTGAGGTTCACTTCTCTGCTTTGACACTGATTTCCTGTGAGGTCTTGGACAGTCTCTTTTAGTCCATCTGTAAAATGAGGATGCTACCAGCTCCCTATCTCAGAGTTGTTGTGAGGCTAAATGCCTTAAAGGTTGTGAGATTCTCAGATATTAGGGTAACCGGGCCATATAAGTACCTTGACTAGGTTCATTTGTTCTAGAAACACACTAATGCACCTGAAAACCTTTTGTACTTTCTTTTTTATAAACAATACCCTCTAATAAAAAATGTTCAAGAGAAATATTTGATGTTTACACACATTGTTATGTATGTTGCTGTCAAGAAAACTGATGACTATCATGAAGTGTTTGGGTTTGGTAACAGATATATGTTAGTATTTAATGTATTTTACCAGGAAATATCATGGGAATAGCTGCTTTGTTACTTTGTGTGCATAGCTCACTAAACCAAGCTATTTTACTTTATGATATTTAATGAGTATTCCCCTTAACAGCAACCTGTACAGAGTGTGAATAGGAGTAGATCTGGAGATCCTGCAGTTAGGATGCCACCTTGTGGTATACTAAAACAATATTTTTTATCAATAAAATTATGACTTTCTCAAGAAACTGACCAAATGCTTTACTAAGGCTACTTAGAAATCAGGCAAGTACAAAGCTAATATTCACAAGTTCGAATACAACAATGACACATGCATACAAATAGGATGAATATCTTCAGTAGATCATAACCTTTACAGAGATATGTTACATGGCATATGTAGCATAAAACATATTCCAGTCATGTCATATATATACATTCATAAGCATATTACCATAAAACCTATGGGGTGCACCATCACAATATATACCAACAATCTAAGGGGGGGGGGGAAAATTAGTAGAAGGTTGTAGCTTTAAAAAAAAACAAACCAAAAAAGAGACAAACAAAACCCTGAATACCAGGAAATTTAAAATAAAGGTCCCATTGAACAGCCTCTACCCCCCGATCCCGAAATATTGGAAAGTATGTATGGTAAGAGTTACGGTAGTCATCCAAATCCAGGCCAGATTCTCAGCCATTGAATTAATTAGATCTTTACAGATTTATACCACCAGTTTACCGGTCTTCCTTAACTCCATTTTCATATCCCTACCATCCTATGCATCTGCCAGCTATAGTGGTTCCATGATGCCCAATTGTATAGGCTTTGGATGGAGAGAAAAATTGAAATGATACATTTAAAAACATTTAGAAATACTTATAAAAGATTTTCTATACATAATCACCTTGCAGTGTTAAAGTCCAATACTTCAGAATTTATCAGGGTTAGAAACAAGTACTGTATATCTCATTTGAATGCTGGGAATCTGCTGTTTCAATTAGTTTAAAATTTCTGTTCATCTTCTACATGATGGCAATATCCATATGCTAAACTGCAGAGCCATGTAATCAATTTATTTCATCACTGATTGCCTCTTAAGCTCCCTGCTCTATTAGCCAGTTCTTCTGGGATCCATTCTAACATTCCAGTGACATGATTCACTCATTTAAAACAAACAAACAAAAACATGCCAGAGCAATGTTTCCTTCTCTTACTACCAAATGTGGAATTTCCTCCCAGAATGACATTGGCCCAAGGTTTAGATGGGCAATGACATTGGCTCAAGGTCTAGATTCATGCCTGGACCTGTAATAAGTTTAAGGTCTGATACTCTGTAACTCATTAATGCTCGAAAGAGAAGCTTTATACCATTAGAAAGGAAGGAATCTCACTTTTTAGAGGCATAAATTTCTAGCCCTAGTAAATACAAAATATCTGGCCTTAAAATTGCACCATTTGTGCATGCAAAAGCTATTTGGGTTTTTTTTTTTAGAAATGTCTAAGGTCTCTTTGTTATAATTAGTCTCTCTCTGATGCCTATAAAGCTGGACTCTTTACCACTGGGTATGTGAAAGTTATACCAATAACAATAATGCTCAAATGTTTAAAATATTTCTACCCTAGTTATTCTGTAAAATATATAGCATATATCACCATCTCTGCTGAGAGCTGTCATTAGATGGAAATCACTTCAACCACTTCTGAAAGTGACCATCATTCCCTGAAGTGAAAAGCAGGAAGTACCACTACACCATTACATTAGTCATTTTCACTGAGATCCAAAGGAGAGAGTGGAATATGGGAGCCACCTTGCAATCCCTGATGTTACAAATGTGACACTCTAATAGAGGTAGCAGGAGTAAATTGTAGATTACTGTATATGGAAGCAAGTGTCCAAAAGAAAAAGAGTAAAATGGGGGAATGGCGGAAAGCCCATATTCTTTTTGTTGCAACCAGCCCCCTTTTTTTTTTTTGCTTGCACCTGTTTTCTGGGGTAGAAAAGTGAAGGAGATCCCAGCCTTCTGTTTGCTCAGGCTTCGTGATTCCTTGTCATAAAAGTAGGTTAATATATTTAACTAAACATACACACAATGTAACTAGACTAGACATGTGTCCCCATTACATCAATTTTTGGAGAGGCAAAGCCACTATTTGTAGTGGTGCTTTCAATCTCCCTCAGTGTAAAGAGTGGCTTTGCCTGTCAAGGTTAAAGAGTTGCCCTGGCACTGCTACCTCAGTGACAGGCCAATGGCAGGGAGGAGCCGTGCTAAAACACTATCAGCTAGCAAAGCTCCAAATGTGTTAACCTGTGTTTTAAGAAGTGTTGAGTAGCTTTTCAATCTTATTAACCTAACTCAACTGAGCTAACTCAATTGAAAACAAACACTTCTTGCCAGTCAAGACAAGGCCCTAGGGGACAAATCCTGCCTCCACCTGTTCTATGAGCACATATTGTTCAATAGGCAGTAGAATGGGTAGAGAAGCACTGCAATCAGGAGGGCAGGGTGTGGGGAGTGCCATATGCCTTAGATGGTTGCTTGGGGCATAGTCAGTGAATCCATGAGGGTATAAACCCACCAATTAGGATTACCACCTTTGAAATGCAAAGAAACCAGCACCCCTCAACCCGACAAGGCACGCCTGCCATAGCCACAGCCACAGCCATAAGGCAACTCTGCAACCCTTACTTCAACAGTCACTTCTAGTATGTAGAGAGATAATACATCTAGATAAGATTGATAACAAAAACAGGTGTTTATCAGCGTATTTTTTGCCAGCCAGTCTTCATAGTGTTTCATTTAGCTAGTTGTCGTTGAATGTGTTGTCATTGAATGCGGGAGTGTTCTAAGATCACTCACAGCATCACCATGATTGTCCATTATTTAATACACCTAGCACGTCTCCTCACTCTCGCATGAGTCAAACCTTCTCTCACATACACGTGCACTGTGCTTCCGTTTGGTGGCATAGGCACCAACTTTTCCCGGCACTGGTGGGTGGTCGTGTCCCCCCAGCCCCCGGCCCTGCCCGAACTCCATCCCTGCCCCACCCCCATTCCAACCCCTTCCCCAAAGTTCCCACCCCAGCTCCCTCACCCCTCCCTATTGGACCCCTCCCCAAATCTCCACCCGGCCCCGCCTCTTCCCTCAAGTGTGCCACATTCGTCCTCCTACACCCTCCCTCCCGGGGCTTGCCGCTGCATTCACGGCGCAAGCTCTGAGAGCTGCGGGGAAAAGTGGGCATGCAGTGCGCTCAGGGGAGGAGGCGGAGGTGAGCTGGGGCGAGGGGTGGGGCAGGGAGCTGCCGGTGGGTGCAGAGCACCCACCAATTTTTCTGCATGGATGCTCCAGCCCTGGAGCACCCATGGAGTTGGTGCCTCTGGTTGGTGGGCAGCCAACTACCGTATTTTCAACAGTTTTGATCTATTATTGCTTAAACTGAAGATGTGGGAATATCTCAGCATCTTTAGCTGGACTAAGAAACTTTTAACACTAGGTATCTCAGTCTATTGTGATAAAAAGGCAAATCTTTAGAACCATGTTAAAAAAACAAAAACCCAGTACTGTAGATTTTGCTGGCAACTGGCAAATCATAAAAAAAACAGGCCAGGCTGGTCAAATACCACTCAGGTAGTAACCCTACGACCAAGTAACACATTCCCCTGTGTGTGTGTAGAGCAGGGGTAGGCAACCTATGGCACATGTGCCGAAGGCAGCACGTGAGCTGATTTTCAGTGGCACTCACACTGCCCAGGTCCTGGCCACTGGCCCGGGGGGCTCTGCATTTTAATTTAATTTTAAATGAAGCTTCTTAAACATTTTTAAAACCTTATTTACTTTACATACAATAATAGTTTAGTTATATATTATAGACTTATAGAAATGGACCTTCTAAAAACGTTAAAATGTATTACTGGCACGCGAAACCTTAAATTAGTGTGAATAAATGAAGACTCGGCACAGCACTTCTGAAAGGTTGCTGACCCCTGGTGTAGAGGCTAGGGGAGGATGCAGAATGGATCAAGGAGCAGCCAGGACATTTCTGTTCCTCGCCCCGCTGCTGTGGGCCCCACCGATCCAAGCCCACGTGCCAGGGCTGCAAGCTGGGTGCAGGAAGTGATCCCGAGCACTGAGCCTGTGAAATGACAGAAACAGGGAGAACTGTGACACGTATCAGGGAGATGGCGCCTCTGGGGCGCAGCGGGCTGACCCAGGCCTGGCGAGGAGAGTACCAGGCCCCTGCGAGTGCCCACAGGCCATATTGCACACGCTGGTGTAACAGGCCAAGCCATGCTCGTGCACTCCGAGTTTCTCTAGTTTGCGGGTGATAACCACCTTCCAGGCTCGATGCCCACCACGCCTGCATTTGCCAGGGCCGTGTATGGCACGCGTGGGCGGCTGTGACGTTGCGCAAGATCCAGCTGTTCGCTGCTTTCAGCTCCAAACCAGCCGCAAGGCGGAGGAAAAAAAACTTTGCTTCCCTGACCGGGAATCGAACCCGGGCCGCGGCGGTGAGAGCGCCGAATCCTAACCACTAGACCACCAGGGAGCTCACAAACACGCTCTCTCAGCATCTCTGTAAGTACTATACGTACGGCGTTCTACCCCCATTCTCACTTACACCCCCCTCTGCCACTCTACGCCGAGCCTTGCTCGAATTCCTAACGCCGCCTATTCACGTAAAGCCCGCCCGTCTGGACACGTAGACACGCCCATACGTAACTCGTATCACTCACTCTTCGCAGCCCTACCCCTTTGCAGACCCCCTCCCGGCCGGTACCACCCTGCGGAGATGGAAGGGGGTGTGTGACGGACCGAGCCTGGAAGAGTCCATTCCCTCCCGCAGAGACCTGGCGGGATGCAGGGGGCGCGCTGTGATAAACAGGCTGCGAGGAGTCGCCCGGCCTGGGGTGCGAGCGTTCGGGGCTGGCGGCGCTGTGTCCTGCGCACGTGTGGCGGGGGCAGTAGAGCGGCGCGGGGGTGGGTGACCTGCATCGCTCGTGGGGCACAGCCCGGGTCACTCCGCTGCTCTAGCAGGGGAGCCCTTGGTTTGGGATGAGACCTGAATAGGGCGCGTGCCAATTTGAGAGAGCTGCTGTCCCTCGCGGTCGTTTAACTCGTTTGGTCAGTCGCGGGGAAATGGCTGAGGCGACTAGAAGTGAGAAGGATCTGAGGGCTGGGAAATAATCTTTTCCTCCCTCCTGTGTTTATTCTCCGCCTGTGATGTGTAATTGTCAGAGTTTATTGTTTCCTCTGCTAGTCGGAAGCTCTGCAGGTCTTGAGAGAGAGAAGGGGGAAACCGTGTTGACAAATAAGAAAAAATGGTTATAAATCCACAAATAAATCAAAATCAAGGGTTCTTGGGAAGCTGCAGGTGGAGTACATAAAAAAAAAACAACTGGATTTCTGATTGTCTTTTTTTTAATGACAAGTGTAATGATAAACACCTGGCTGTATTTCTGTTTGGCCATGTATATTGTATGGGCTTAAGTTTCTCCATCACTCCAATAAGAAACTATTGTGCAGTATTGGTATACGTAGTTAAATGCTTGACCTCAGAGGTAGCTGAATTTCAGTGATGGGTAAAATGCCACACATATAGGGTCTGATCCACCAAGTCCTCTGCATGCAGAACTCCCATTGACTTTAATATCATTTTCACATAGAGAGCTTGCAGGATTGCAGCCAGAACTCATAAAATATCTTTGTTATTTTGAGATGGAAAATTCATTGTGGGGGCTTAAGGCTGAGTACGCCTACAAGTTTAAAGCCTGGCTCTGATCAGAGCTAGGCTTTGAGGATATCATGGAGAAAAGTCAGATGTAAAAAATGAGTCGAGTTTGATTAAAGCAGCAGTTCTCAAACTGTGTCAGGACCCCATTTTAATAGGGTTGCCAGGGCCAGCATTATCCTTGCAGAGGCCTGAGGCTGAAGCTAAAGCCTGAGCCCCACCACCCTGATCAGTCAGAGGCTGACTGCTTCAGCCTTGGGTGGCGGGTTCAGGTTACAGGTCCCAGTACAGGCTGAAGCTCTTACGATTTAGATTTCTCCCTCCCTTCCCGCCCGGGATGGTGGGGCTCAGGCTTTGCCTCCTCCCCAGAGCTAGGCTTGGGCAGACTCAGGCTTTGGTCCCCCATCTTGGAGTTGTATAGTCTTTTTTTGTGTGTTTTTTTTTGGTGATCAGAAGGGGTTGTGGTGTAATGAAATTTGAAAAACCCTGGATTAAAGAATTCTTTAATGTTCTTGTTGCTTCTCTACAGTTCCGGAAGAAGTAGTTAGCTGACATCCCTCTGGTTGCTCATGAAGACTAATATCTTTTCTGAGGGTTTGCTAATAAGAGATCTTTCATCTTAATGGTTTTCAAGCACACTATGGTATGTCAGGTATGATATTACCTGACAATAACTAAAAGTTAAATGGAGTTAAGAGTGACTTAGGATAAACAGTGGTTCAGGAATGTTGTAATTAACCCCAAATCAAACATTATAAATTAGAAAACTAACAGCTAAGGTTAAACTGAAAAGAAATCCAGAAAACTAAGGTGAAATGCACAGTAAAGGTGGTTTGAGTGCTGAAACTCTGCCTTGTCAAAGATGCTTCAAGCTCCCCATATAGTTAACATTCACTGAAATATTGTGCATAGACTAATTAGAAAAAAAAGAATTAATGGTCAATCTTTCCTCCATTATTCTTCATAATCAAAAAAATCATTTTCAGCAGAAACCTCAACTCTGTCCTATAGTGACATAAGGCAGAAATCTCAATTTGGAGTAAGGCAAAGGTAAGCAAGTGTCACTAAAGTTTGAAATATTTGTGATGGGGCAGAATTAAGTTGCTTTTTTGGTCCTTAACTGTATTTCCATACCTGAACATGTTTTGATTCTTTTCAAATTATCCTTAGCTGATAGTTTCCTGGATTTATAATGCTTGGTTTTAGGATGATTACAACAGCTGTTAATGTAGGTTAGTTTACCTTAAATTACAGCTATATACTCAGCTGTAACTCTTTAATAAAAATTCCCAGAAAATTTTTTTAAATGTCATATATGAACAATAAACAAAAAATTGAAAGAATGCTATCGTGTAATATTCCTAATGACTTGAAGATATGAAGCATCAACTTTAAATCATTTTTTAAACTTTTATGGACAGATGCATTGGTATATTGTGCTGCCCCAAAGTGAGGTACAGCAGTCAGAGCATATGGACCAACTAAACTGAGTTAACAGCTGCATTTGTGTTGGGGGAGCAACATAAAGTAGCATGAGTTCACACTGCATTTTGCCTCACCTTATGTTTATCTCCACATGTGCCTACTCATCCTATGTTTCCTTTCCACTTGCCTACCTCTTAAGTAGTTTTGGTATGGCGTTTTTTTGTTTGTTTTTAAAGATATTTAAGATGATGGTCACTGCCATTATTTTCCATAATTGAAAATTTGCCATGAAGAATTGCCCCCTTTCAGATAGCCACAACCTGCTGTTTTTTTCCTCAGTGGGACTGAAGCCACAGCTGCCAGCAGGGGAACATGATTGTTCCCCTGGACTGCAAAGACAGGAAGACATTCAGTTCCATTGAGAACATTGTGAGAGAATGAGAACACTTTCTCAAAATGGCCACCAGCTGTGGCTTCAGTCCCATTGTTCTCGAGGGAAATGGCAGCCATTGTGAAAGAGGGCAGTTTGTGGAATTCTGAAGTAGACCATTTGTGTCCTTCACAGCTTCTGCTGAGGAGAGACTTATATGAAGGATAACAGGAAAAAAGACCATTGATCTTAAGTTCAGGTGTAGCCTGTGCATAAGATTTTAGTGAGTTTTAACTATATGGGAAGCTTGAAGAGTCTGTGATGTTCTATTACTGAAATAAGAGGGTGGGGAGCCTAATGCTAGATGCGAAACTCCTTAAAGAACCCATTTAAAGTAACTTGAATTCCTAAATTAACAGATATACTTAGAATATCAGGGTTAGAAGGGACCTCAGGAAATCATCTAGTCTACCCCTGCTCAAAGCAGGGCTAATCCCCAGACAGATTTTTACCCCAGTTCCCTAAATGGCCCTCTCAAGGATTGAATTTACAACCCTGGGTTAGCAGGCCAATGCTCAAACCACTGAGCTATACACTGGAGAGAAAAACTGGCTGAGATAATATCTTTTATTGGACCAACTTGTGTTGGTGAAAGAAACAATCTTTTGAGTTACACAGTGTTCTTCTTCAGGTCTGGAAAAGGTACTCAGATTTGTCACAGCTAAATACAAAATGGATCAAACTGTTCAGCATAAGTAGTTAACACACATTCTCAGGGCCAGTGCAACCATTTAGGTGACCTAGGTGGTTGCCTAGGGCAGTAGGATTTGGCGGGGGCGGCATTTTCTTCAGCAGCAACCACAGCGGCCGGATCTTTGGCTGCCCCAGTCGCTGCCGGCATTTAGGCGGAGGGAGCTGGGGCAGGGGAGCGCGGGGAAGGCTGCCTGCAGCAAGTAAGTGGGAGGGGGCACGGCACTCAGGAAAACTCTCGCCCCAGCTCACCCCTGCTCCACCTCCTCCCTGAGCACGCCATCACCGCTTCACTTCTCCTGCCTCCCAGGTTTGCAGCACCAATCAGCTTAAGCGCTGCAAGCCTGGGAGGCCGGAGAAGTGGAGTGGTGATGGTGTGCTCGGGGTGGAGGCGGAGCAGGGGGCGTGCCGCAGGGGGAGGGTGGGGAGCTGCCGCAGGGGAGGGGCTTCTCAGAGCAGGGGACAGGAGAGGGCGTAAGGTGGAAGTTTCGCCTAGGGTGCGAAACATCCTTACACTGGCCCTGCATATTCTAAGAGAGCGTTCAAAGTGAGTACCCCATTAACAACTCTGCAGTCATAAGACAAAAAAAGGGGGTAGGGACATTAGTGGGTTACAGATTGTTGTAATAAACTGTAAATCCAGTGTCTTTATTAAGACCATGATTCTTAGTGCCTAGCAGAATTGTGAATTTAAGTTCCCAGGTTCATTTTATTGAAAATTTTGTTCAGGTTTCCTTTGAAGATGAGGACTGAGAGGTCAGATAGGGAGTGATTGTTTGTGGAAAGTTTTTGCCCACAAGTGATGGTGTTTTTGTCTTTTATCATTTTCCTTTGTAAGTTCATTTTGGCTGTGGCACTGAGAACCTTTCCCAGACCTAACGAAGAACTCTGTGTAGCTTGAAAGCTTGTCTCTTTCACCAACAGAAGTTGTCCATTATCTCACTCACTTTGTTTCTCTAGTATCCTGGGCCCAACATGGATACAACACAGCAAAGAACAATGGTACTTATACATTCTCAGAAAAGCTATTCTGTGCTCAGAGAGTAAGTGCTTTAATTTGGGGAAGGATATATTGTCTTTTTCATATATAAAGGTATGAAATCTGTGTGTTACATGCAAGAGTCAACTCACCCTTTATTATGGAATCGCTACTGCTGCCTCCATAATACAAGGAGAGCAAATTCCTGAAGCACTGCCTAGATGTTCATATGATCTCATCCTAAACATTGATGATACAATTAGCTTTACTTCAAA
The DNA here is from genome assembly GCF_007399415.2 of Gopherus evgoodei. Taxonomy (NCBI): domain Eukaryota; kingdom Metazoa; phylum Chordata; order Testudines; family Testudinidae; genus Gopherus; species Gopherus evgoodei. The sequence continues at coordinate 106,341,421 of NC_044324.1, forward strand.
GATGCATATTTATGCAGTAATGCTTTGTAGCCAACTAATGTGTACATTGCAGAGGGATCCTACAACACAAACCCACACGAACTGTGCATGGAGGTAATTATTTTGTCCTTGTGAGTAGACAATGTGGAAATGAAGTATAAATATGGTCCTGCTACTAGTGATATTGGTGGAGTTTTGCCAGTGATGTCAGTGGAAGCAGAACTGGGACTGTAGAGAAAATGAATCCTGTATATTTCCATATCCAGTCTTTTGGTAGAAACTGACCGGATCATACAGGCCAACAGTGGGGAACTATACATAAAAGAATGGAAACCTAGTGCACCTGTTTAGTATTGGGAATTCTTATACTATGTGGTGGCTTTCTTAGGCCAGGAATACTCTAGAAACTTTTGTCAGCATAGCATTTTCAGGTAGAGTTATGATTTTATTTATTTTTGCAACATTTCTGTGCCAGCAAAAGCTGTAGTCTAGCATAATTATATTGGCAAAAGCACTCTCTTGCAGATATAAATTGTCTACCCTAGGAGGGCTTGCTGATGTAATTATGCCAGCAAACCTTTTCTAATATCGATTAGGCCTTAGAGGCCTTTCTACTGAAGTTAAGGGACTGTGTGATCATCTTACCTTCTGCCCTCCCCCTTTTTTTTTTAATGAAAGCTAGGTTTCTTGCTCAAAGTCGTGGAGGATAACTTAAAAATGTGAATTGGAGAAAACGGCATATAAAACGGTCCAAGCAACTTACAAATGAAATGTAATGATGTTTTGGGGCCTGACTCATGATTGGCAATATTGAATGTTTGATATCACAGTACCAGCCTTGTCTGTTTTTTAAAGAATCAATAGTTTGCTTCATCCCAAAGCTGTCAAGCTTTCACATTTGGAAAGCTTGAGCAAGAATGATTAATTGATGTACAGTTAACTTGCTCTAATTGATTGCTTGTATGTTTGCAAAGATCTTGATGTGTGTATTTAGGGAAACTTTAAAAGTAAAAATGTTAAGTTATCTCACTGGCATCTTTCACAATAAGCAAACAGAGCTAATTCTTTTTCAAAAGAAGTGATATTCCAAATAATATAAACTTTAATTATTATAGTGAGGATTTTAGTTTTGTGATATGAATTGTGAAAAATACTTTTTTAAACATGTAGTGAAAGATTAGCAGAGGAGCGGAGGAGAGAAAAAGTACTTTCCTAACTAGGAATGGAACCCGGTCTGCAGTGGTGAAAGCAATGAATCCTAACTACTAGACCACTAGGGAAAAATTATAATGTTATTACACACATGGTTGTAAACTTTTGTTTACATATGTAGGTTTCCTTTTCTTCTGGGACTCCTCTTTATTCTTTCAATTCCCCCTTCCTTATGTAAGATAGCTTCACTATGTGTTGTTCTGTCAGTGTTTCAGTTTCTCTCAGCTCCTACTGGCACAGAAGCAGCCAGTTGGGCTCAGTGTCTCTTCAGCTTCAACTAGCATTCAAGAACACCCAAGAAAGATGTACAATTTTCCTGAACCGGGGGGGTGGAGGGGGAGGAAAAGTCTGAAAAAGAGACTTCCATCCATTAATTTTAAAAAGGAAATGCCCATGAGCAATCAAAATTAATAAAGCCCAGCTTTTTATCAAAGGCACTGTAGCCAAAATGTTCAGTTAGGTACACAAATTCACATACGGGCACCTAATAAGTGACTTTATCACATGGCTTTGTACCCACTTTTGACTAATGTGATTGTTATAAGTTAATATATGAGTTAAGTTATTACTCTAATTTGATTGTGGTTCCTAAAAAGCCTAAGCAAAGTAAAGAATTATTTTGATGTTCTTAGATAAAATACATTAGGTAGAAGATGACTTTCTGTAGATTTCTGGGTGTTGTATATAGTGCTTTTTAAGTACCCACTTCAATACTAACATATCTTGATTTGTACAGGGCTCTGAGTGACATTTCTACAGTTGCCCTTTCATTCTAAGCCTCTTTTATCAGATAGCTGGAGAAGAGACTTCATTGTCAGGCCCTTATAACTCTCTGAAAAGTACCATTACATCTGAAGTGTGTTATACTTTTTTTTAATCATAAAGGTGATTTTAAAAACAAACAAACATCAAAATACATTGTCCAGAGCTTTGTAGCAAGCTTCCACCCTCTGCCCCCAATGTTGTGTTATGAGCTGTGAGTTGGCTGACAGTACCTTCCTGTAGTTTAATTTCCTTTATATTTTTATTACATGCTGTTAAACTTCAACTGAGCTAGAGGGTGCTATCTGAGAGTTTGAAAATCATGTTCATGTACAATGTATGGCTACTATTTACAGCTGATTAGAAAATTGTTAGCCTTTTTACAAAAGAAAATTGGGGGAGGGGAGGAAGGAAGTTTCACAAGAATAATTTAGCTGAGGACTTTTTAATGCTTTTTCCTCTTTTTCTTTCTCCCTCACTGTGTTAGACGTGAGAAGCCGTTTTATGTACCTCAAAGTCCCAGATTGCCCTTTTAAGTTATTTAGTGTGCAAATGTATATGATTCTAGTTTTTACGAAATGCTTGGGCCCATGTACATTAAAATCAATAGAAAGAGTCCTGTTGACTTCAATGGACATTGGATTAGGCTTTTAATGACAATAGTAATTCAGATAATACTATTAATAAGGCTAAGATTTAGTCATGGATATTTTTGGTAAAAGTCATGGACAGCTCACGGGCAATAAATAAAAATTCATGCCTCATGACCCATCCATGACTTTTACTATACAGACTCATGACTAAATCTCTGCTTCTGGGGTGGGGTCATGCTCTAGGGCTCCTGCTCCAGTGCCAGGGGTTAACTGCTCCCCCTTCGCCCCCCACCAGCAGGCGCTGGTCTCCGGGTACCACTTTCCAGATGGCTTCGGGGCTGCTGCTCTGGCCATGTAGGGACCGTTACTGCTGGGGCGGTCCCCGGGACCAATGCTTGGGCTCTCCCTGGAGGTGGAGATGGCTGCTGCTTGGGTACTTCCCGGGGCCAGCTGCCTGGGGCTGTTCCTGCAGCAGCCAGTGTGGCTGGCCTCAGGGACTGCCTCAGTGGCTGGCCCCAGGGCCACTCTAGCAGCAGTCTGTGTGGATGGCCCCAGGGACTGCCCAAGCAGCTGGCCACAGGGCTGCTCCAGCAGCGGCCAGTGCAGCTGGCTCCAGGGCAGCCCCTAGGACCACAGCTTGGGCCCTTCCCGGGACCAGCTGCATTGGCTGCTGCTCAGGCAGTCCCCAGAGCCAGCTGCCCAGAATTCATGACTTCCACAACCTCTGTGACGGAATCGCAGCCTTAACTGTTAATAGTTAAAACTTCCAACTAACACAAAATATAACCTGTGGCTTTAACTCTGTGCAAAGTATGCATTTCCAGTAATATTCTCTAAAACATCAGGGCCTAAAGAGAAATTTAAATCCAAAATTTGACTCTAGCATCCCAGTTATGCTGTTTGTTTATTTTGCATGTTAGTGTATCAAAAGCAGTAATTTAAAGTTTTGTCTTGACTTGGTACAAATCTCCTGAGATATCCCAGCAAGGCCACAATCCACAGAATAATTTTGTCAGTGGCTGAAAAATAGTTATGTATATTTTTCAAACTAGTGTAACCACTAATGGAACCAAATTGTCTAACTCTAAAAGAAGCAATTCACAGGAACTGGGGATTTTTACAGGTGAAAACTTGTCCACTGTTAATAGCCATTTGCTACAGAAGATGAGCTGATCAAAGTTACACCCGTGACCTGGTCATGTGCAAGTGAATGCCACAGTCCCTATACCCATGATAAGGGAAGAGTTCATCTTGTATCCTATGTGGTAGGGGAAAAAAGACAAAAATAAAATTGATATCTAAGGCCTTGGCTACAGTGGCGCTTTACAGCGCTGCAACTTTCTCACTCAGGGGTGTGAAAAAACAGCCATCTGAGCGCAGCAAGGTACAGCACTGTAAAGCGCCAGTGTAAACAGTGCCCCAGTGCTGGGAGCTCGGTTCCCAGCGCTGTAAGCTAATCCCCTGAGGGAGATATAGTACCTGCAGCCCTCGGAGAGCTCTCCCAGCGCTGGCGTCGCAACCACACTCACACTTCAAAGCACTGCCGCGGGAGCGCTTTGGAGTTTCGAATGTAGCCAAGCCCTTAGTTCTTATGTAACCTCATCACAACAGTATCTGAGTAGCTGCTAATGTGAGCTACTATCTCTAACTGTAGAAGCCCAGTATATGGTTAAGTGGAGTCTTAGACCTTGCTCTTACAAGGAGTCTTGTGGGGGTACGGGGTATATCCTCTTGGATCATTGTGGAGGAGTGGGACCATAATGTTCAGGATGCTTTGACTAAGGGCTTGTCTACATCAGAAAGTTGCAGCGCTGGTGAGGGAGTTACAGCGCTGCAACTTTGAAGGTGTACACATCTGCAGGGCACCACCAGCGCTGCAACTCCCTGTTTGCAGCGCTGGCCGTACTCCCGTTTTGTCTCGGGTGTAGAGGATCCAGCGCTGGTGATCCAGCACTGGTAATCCAATGTAGACACTTACCAGCGCTTTTCTTGACCTCCGTGGAAGGAGGAAGCCTCTGGTAATCAAGCTGGTCTCCTTTCCCGGTTTGCTCTCTCGTTCCCGGAACCCCGAGCAAGCAGGTCTCCTTCCCTGCGGTTTGCAGGGTGGTTCGGGGAACGCGAGAGCAAACCGCAGCGAAGCTGGTCTCCTTTCCCGGTTTGCTCTCTCGTTCCCGGAACCCCGAGCAAGCAGGTCTCCTTCCCTGCGATTTGCTGGGTGGCTCCGGGAACGCGAGAGCAAACCGCGGCGAAGCTGGTCTCCTTTCCCGGTTTGCTCTCGCGTTCCCGGAACCCCGAGCAAGCAGGTCTCCTTCCCTGCGGTTTGCTGGGTGGCTCCGGGAACGCGAGAGCAAACCGCGGCGAAGCTGGTCTCCTTTCCCGGTTTGCTCTCGTGTTCCCGGAACCCCCCTTGAAGCCGCCCAACAGCGCTGCAGTGTGGCCACATCTAACACCACTTGCAGCGCTGGTTGCTGTAAGTGTGGCCACTCTGCAGCGCTGGCCCTATACAGCTGTACTAATACAGCTGTAACAACCAGCGCTGCAAAATTTTAGATGTAGACATGGCCTAAGGTTTTATACAGCTCCCTATCATCACTGTAGTTTCTGAGCACCTTCTAGGTAAAATCTATTAGTAATAGAGCATGGATATATAGTTCACAACCTAAACCACAAAAAGGTGGATAGCTACATCTTGTGAGCCTCTGCATTTCTTTAAAGTCAGCTTCCGATACAGTAAATTACAGTGATATAGCCTGAGAGTGACAAATGCATGGATCATGGTGGCTAGGTCCTTGGCCAAGAGGAAGGGGGGAAGTTTCCTTGGAGCTGAAAAAAGGGTTGCTAGTCACTGCCTTTATCTGGTCAGCCCAATGTAGGGATGAATTAAATAGGCTTTGCACCATTTTGAGTGGGAGAGGTACATCTTCAATGGAAACAAAGAGAAGAGGGGAAAAAAAATGTCCTAGTTTGTTCTTCACAGTGTTTCCCTTTCATTGTGAATTATGTTTATTAGGGAGTGCCTGGGGACGAACCAAGAATGGGGCTTAATAGGCTAGGCCCATATGGAAGTTGTGATAATATTTCTTATCTTAAAAGAGCTGCCATGCTATGGCACTTTATTCTTTATCTGGAATTTCATTATGAGAGTCTCATTTTACAAGTGTAGGGACTATTGTGTGTTTATCATGGGTGGCGTGTGAACTGCTGGGTGGGGGAGGCTAGCTCCCAGCCCCGCCTCTTCCTCCTGAGGCCCCAACCCTTCCACACCACCTGCCAGAGCCATTCCACCATGGCAGCTGCAAGCATCTGTGCCAGGCTAGAGCCCCCAGCCCCGGAGTGCCCACAGCCTCCCTCACAGTCCCTGAGCGGGCGGTGCGGCTGCAGCCTCCCTGACCATAGAGCACTAGGAGGTAGGTGGTGCAGTTGCAGCCACCCTGAGCACCTGGCAGGAGGGCAGGTGGCATGGCCACAGCCCCCCCGAGCCACAGGGTGTCAGGAGGGTGAGTGGCGTGTTCTCAGCCTCCCAAGGCCCAGAATGCCAAGAGAATGGGTGGTGCAGCCCGAGATGGGGCCACCCCACAGGGAGACTGGAGCTGCACCTAGCGGAAGCTGGTGAGGGGACCTGGGGGTGGAGTGTGGGCAGGGCTACATCCGGCTGTTTGGGGAGGCACAGCCTTCCCCAGCCTATGATACCAGGCACTCATTATGTTTTTATATATAACTGCTTAACCTCAGGCGTTTAGTCTGCAGCTCATGATTTTGTGGGTTTACTAAAGCCTTCAGCCCTGCCTCTGAAGTCTCAGGATTTTCATAGATTATCAGGGTTGGAAGGGACCTCAGGAGGTCATTTAGTCCAACCCCCTGCTCAAAGCAGGACCAATCCCAACTAAGGGCTGGTCTACACTACGGGGGAAAATTGATCTTAGATACGAAACTTCAGCTACGTAAATAACGTAGCTGAAGTCGAAGTATCTAAGATCGAATTACTCACCGTCCTCACGCGCGGGATTGATGTCCGCGGCTCCCCCTGTCGATTCCGCAACTCCATTCGGGTTGGTGGAGTTACGGAATCGATATAAGCGTGTTCGGGGATCGATATATCGATCCCCGAGCAATCGATTGCTACCTGCCGATACGGCGGGTAGTGAAGACGTATCCTAAATCATCCCAGCCAGGGCTTTGTCAAGCCTGACCTTAAAAACATCTAAGGAAGGAGATTCCACCACCTCCTTAGGTAACCCATTCCAGTGCTTCACCACCCTCCTAGTGAAATAGTGTTAAAATCCAAGCTAAACCCCCACTGCAACTTGAGACCATTACTCCTTGTTCTGACATCTGGTACCACTGAGAACAGTCTAGATCCATCCTCTTTGGAACCCCCTTTCAGGTAGTTGAAAGCAGCTTATCAAATCCCCCTTCCTTCTCTTCTGCAGACTAACTGTGAATGTGAAACAGACTAAGGGACGAATAGACAGGGTGAACATTACACTGTCTAAAGGAGGAATATCTGCAAAGATTACAAATCATGTGTGCTGAAGACCTGCTGTTGCCCAAAGTCAAATAATGCAGGAAAATATATCTATTTCCTGATTTTAAAGCAAAACACTTTTTTGTCCTAAGAAGAAGAAAGGCGGAGGCTGGGAGTGTAGGGAGTCCTGGAATATGAGTATCTCAGGTTTTTCATTTTCCCACTGAAATTAATGTTATCAATTTTCAATGCATTTTAAAATTTGGGCCCTGATTCTATAATAGGGCCCCTCATGGGTGGAAGGGGTCAACTGTTTGGATCAAATTGCAGGAGTATATGTACCTTTTTTGGGGGGAGGGGGAGTTCCAAGAGAACTAAGCAAACACCAACTTGTTCAGATTAAGGTGCTGACCCTGCCATGGACTCTATGGGGTACGGGAGTGGGGTGTCAAACCTTCATGTTACAACGTGAGACTGTTTCCCCTCCTTGCCTCCCCGTTCCCCTCAAAAAACTCAGACAAGTCAAATTGCCTAGAAAAGGAGCTATCTGGGGGCCAGCTCCCTGGTGTGGTCAAGGGGACAAACCACAGGGCAGCAGAAAGATGGGGGAAATTTTGGCCCCGGCGGTGGGGCCGAAAGCTGCGGGTGACATTTGAGGGGGCGAACACTGCCCCCTTCCCTCGGGGGAGAGGGAGCCGATGCGCAGCGCGGGGCTGGAGGAGGGGCCCGGCAGGGCGGAGCTGCGGACAGTGCTGGCGGCGCAGGCAGAGCCGTGGGAGCTGGGCGCGCTGGCGGCGAGGGCCGCTGGGTGGGTAGGTGGGTGAGTGCGGCGCAGGCCAGGCGGGGCGGCCTCTGCCTGGCGACCATGCTGCTGGCGGAGGCCGGGCGCTGCGCGCTCTCTGCAGCGGGCTGAGCTGCCTGCAGAGGCCGGGTCTCTCCGGGGACTTCTCCTCGGCGGCCGTGGATGTTCCCTGACTGCCGCATCCGCCCCTCTGCAGCGGCCCCCAACCCCTCCTCCTGAAGCCGCCCAGGGAGCATGGGGGCCCCGCTGAACATCCCTGAGAGGATCCGACCCAGCCGCAACCGCAAGGGCCCGGCCCGCGGCTGAAGGACCCGGTGCAGCTGGGTGGGTATCAGCGGGCGGCAAATGCCCCTCTCGGGCTGGGGTAGGGGTTACCTAGCAGCAGCCTGAGGAGGGGAAGGGGGCGCCATCGGGGGCTCACATTTTGCAGCCCTCATAACAAACAATCTGCCTTTTCAGAGGCACAGCACAACAACACAGCCGGCCAGGGGGGAGGAGGAGGCGGGCGAGAAGGAGGCGGGCAGATGGGGAAGTGCGTTAGTTTGGCTGGTTTCAGAAACGCTGGGTCCCTCGGCTTGTCTGTGACAGCACAACCAGAGGGAGAACATCGGGCTGAGGAAGCTGCTTAGAGAAGAGGCGGCGGGACTGAAAGGTGCAGATTGGGTGTTGTAGATGTACAGCTAGCCTGTGTTTGGAGAAGGGGGGGTTCCGTTCGCTTGAATTCTTCACTGGACTGGTTATGTTTTGGTAACACCCAGGGTGAGGTAGCTGCTTTCAATCTCTGTAGTCCTGCTTCAAAGATTTTACAATCCAAGTATTTTTATTTATTTCTCTGCCATCAAAATCCTGTTGCTAATAGTGTAATTATTTCTTCTCCCACCTTTAACAGGTTCTGAAATATATTTCAGTTAGGATTATGGAATTTTACATATACCTCCAGGAAGTAGGTTTCATTTTTTGTAATTTGAGGAGGAGGAGGAGGAGGTGATGGTGGTAATTTGAGGGAAGGGCCTTAAATGAGATTTTCGGAGCGTGAAATCTGTCGTAGCTATTGGGTGATGTGGGGTGGGTATTCACTGCAGTGATGCACCGAAGCATCCAGCAGTAGGCAACGATCATATTCCAGTGTTTGACATAACTTTGTACCTGATATCCTTTGTTATTCAGGGAAATTGGTGAGCTAGGAACTTGGTTTCAATATAATTTCAAAATAAAGAAAAAATGCTGATTTTCATTTTCTTCTGTCAGTGTGGTTTGGGGCAATTGTAAGATTCCCAGCATGTGAATGATTGGAAAATGAGGTTGGTTGTGATAGTTCTATTTAAAACAAATAGATGTATTTTAACTATCAAATAACATTAGTCACAAACATATTAAAGATTTGACCAAGAGAACAGAGGCAGCTTTGAGTTCACATTACAAATCTGGACTCAGACTTGTGCCATTGTATTTTGTTTTAAACAGTTTTAAGTGTGGATGGATTGTTATCCTGGATTTATAGTCCCGACATCTGATTTTCCTGTCTGTTGATGGTTTGCTAATCCAACTCATGATATCAGAACATATTTTATGGTTTAATTTCTTTTCTAAACAGAAGAGAAGACAGTAGCTAATAAGCAATACTGGGTGTATGAGAGTGGATACATTGGGCCCAGATCTTTCAATTTCATTTGAGCAACTGGACCCTACACCTATTCACATCCTTACTGATTTCAGTACGATTCTTTGAGTGGATACAAAGATTCACCTGTATCGATCTACCGGCAGTATTAAAGCTACAGATTTTTAACAGCTCTGTTCTTGACATTAGTCTTGTTAGAGTAAATACTCAGTAATGTAATTTTATCACGTGTTATTTACTTAATGGTCTGTAAATACTGCACTTCCATGAGGTCATGTTACATGCTTGTCTTAATACATAATTATGGACTTTTAAATGGGTGATGTTTACGCACTAATCGATTATGATTTGTTGGAAGCTGCTCTGAACACTTTGAGTGCCTGTATTTGGATAATATTTGCATGCATATTGAAGAAGTCTTTCCAGTCTATTGCTTACACAAATATTTACATATTTTAAAAAATGAATACTGGTATTATATGTACAAATATAACATTAGAAAAAAAGTTACTCCAGCTTGCAAAAGGAAACACCAAGAAATATATATAGTGCATCTGAAAAACTGAATAAGCAGCCACGCAGATCTTGAAAGTTGAAAGCAAGCCAAAGTAAAAATGCTTCCATTTTCCAGTCCTCTTCTCTCTCAAATCCTCTTACCTGGAAGATTTCCATAAATGAACTAAATAGACAATGGATTCAACCTTGCAAGTTTTATACTGTGAGTAACTTTGCTCTTGTGAGTAGTCCCATTGACTGCAACAGGAGCAATCCCATGAGCTAAATTACTCCCGGGCATAAAACTTTACAGGATTGAGTCCATGTCTATTTAGTTCATTTGTGATTCAGTATTGTGAATTTTGCAAAAGGATCTTGCAGGAAATCTGTTCTTTATTAAAGAACATGGAGGCTTATATTCAGTGCCTTCCTTTCTTCATTGTGTGCACAGCATCAGACAAGAACATTTCAGAAACACAGTATATCAGATGCCTCACTGTCCCTCTCTCG